>NW_010287664.1:30110-72475 GCF_000700745.2 Antrostomus carolinensis
GATATGGTGGAAGCTTCTGGCAGCTTCTCACAGAAGCCACCCCTATGCCTCCCCAGCTACCAAAACTTGCCATGCAAACCCAATGCAAATACTATGCTGGTTTGCCTCTTGGGAAATTTCCTCTTTTAGCTCCAGCTCTAAGAATCTTATGCTGTTACAAAAATATTCTAGATTAGGACGTTCTGGTGAAGGGGAGCACAGATCATTTTTACTTGTTTCTTCATTAGAGAAATCCAAAATGTTTCAAAGAAACAGCATCACCATTTCTTGTACTGTAAATTGAGAGGGCCTATGCACAGGAAGGTTATTCTAGTTGTGGGTCTGAAATAAGATAAAGGTGACCAATGATCTATGACTGCAGCCTTACATCTGATGTGCCTGTCCTTCTCCTTTGATATTCTCACTGTTTTGGTTTTTCTCTCCTCTAGTCCACACCTCTCCCAACCTTACACTGTTGCATGAGTTATGGGAAGTCACCATGTACTGTGCTCAGCAGAGGAAACTATCTGGTGCCAGTCTTTGAGCTGTAAATTCTCTGTAGGGCATGAGCTTGCAGAGCAGGTCCTTCAGCTTGCAGTCAACAATATGAACATTTCTCTTGGGAATCCTGCTGCAAGCCAAGCAATAAACCAGAGCTTTAAAGTATGTGTGGGCTAATGAAGTAAGCTTCTCAAATGTCTGCATCACCAGTACAGACTGCCAGCACTGATCTGCTCATGGAGGTCTTGCTGGGGAAATGATCCAATACTGATTTAAATCAACAAGAAGACTTGATCTAAATGAGCTGCCTATCCAAAGAAATTTATTGAATAAAACCCGATGTGTGAACAATGAATTCATGTGACTAATCAAGCTCTGTTAGTGAAATATATCAAAAAGTAACTTGCAAGATGTGAGTATTGGTCTCTTCTCCCAAGTAACAAGTGTAGGACAAAAGGAAATGGCCTCAAGTTGTGCCAGAGGAGGTTTAGATTGGACATAAGGAAAAAAATTCCTCACCAAAAGGGTTGTCAAGCATTGTGACAGGCTGCCGAGGGAAATGGTTGAGTCACCATCCCTGGAGGTATTTAAAAGTTGTGTAGACATGGCGTTTAGGAACATGATTTAGTGGTGTACTTGGGAGCATTAGGTTTACAGTTGGACTTGATGATATTAAAGGTCTTGTCCAACCAAAACGATTCTATGATTCTATGAACAAAATTGTTTCTTATCTTGTCCCTCTGAGGGGATCAGTAAAATCTGGGACAGCATCAACTTTATAAGTGTCTGCAATGCAAGAGGCTGTATGTGTGCTGTGTATCTAAGGCATCACTGCAATCATTGGGGAAAAGGATTTAGTTCAGCTGCCCACACAAATGGCTAATATGGCTAATATCTTTTGAGTTATGGGAGGTATCTGAGACATCTGCTTGCAGATAACAAATATGCCATATGATTATGGCAAACCGATACCCTTCTGGAGTTGCTGGAGGTTAAATGAGATGATTAGGGGGTAGGCATCTAGCCCAGGAGAACTGATTGCCTGCATATGAATGAATTAATTAAGATCTGTTTAGTACAACCTGAGAGCACCAAGTGATTTGCCTTATCATCAAATAGATCCTTCAGCTGATCAGCTGACAATCTGTAGGTTTTTGTCAATTTAACCACATCTTTTGCATTAGTACAAGTCTGTGGATATCTATATGGATTCTGATTAGAGTGCCTAACTGTTCAGTTGGTCATGTGAAATTTAGGAGTTTGTTTTAAAATAGAGTCCCATCTCACAAATACTGACATTTCAAAGGAACACAACAAGCATTCATCCTGTGCTAGACTGAGACAGAAGATGGACAATTGCCTGATAAACTCTTTAACAGGTTGTATAATCACTGGAAAAGAGTAGGGTCAGAACACTTCCACTGGTGTTACTGGGGTTTTGAAGATGCATCAGGGCCAAAATAAAAATTTGAAAGAATGGACTGAAATCTCTTGTGTCCCTCACCCACTCCAGCCCTTCAGGAACTATTGCTCAACTCCATTTCCAGAGAGCAATAAAAAAGGCAAGCTGTTATGGTGGGGGTGGTGGTGGAAATCTACCGACTTCTCTTGTTCTCCATAAAAGACTGAGCATTAGTTCACAATCTTGAATATCTGTCACCACATCATCTGTCTTATTTGAGTATCAAGACACAGTTAGTGGGTAATAAATGCCTTCTAACTGAAAGAGAGGGAATACCCCATGTACCAAATTGTCATAGAATTTTCTGCTTCATGCAACATTTTATGTTAAGTTAGTCTATATAGTTTTGACCATAGGTTGTTTATTTAACCTCTGCTTCATGATAAATTTGTCAACTCAATTACATATTCCATGAGTTCTGTTTCAACCAAAAAATATCAAAAATTGTATAAATCAAATTTTTATTTTCCCTTTTTCCTAATATTTAATTACCTGCTCTGTTTTTTCACCTTTCCCCAAGCTTCATTTATTTAGCTTTCACACAAAGATTAGCAGATGAAGAAGGCTGGCTCCAAATCCATTTCACAGGTCTTTTGAGACTTGCTAAGACCAACCATTTAAACCATGTTTTCTCCAGCTAAGCAACACAAGGTTAATTTTCATAGTTGTCGTTTGCTTGGATGTGTGGTTTGAGCTTTTCAATGCCACCGAATCAAATCCATGAACAGTAGACTAGCAGTAGCAACACAATTACATTTCCACAGTTCCATCAGGGAAAAAATAAAAAAGCCCACCAAGACTTTTGGGAGAAGTCAGATGAACTCTCACACTGTAATTGTGGTAGGCTGAGGTTCAAACCTGGGTGAAACACTTCAGACCTATAGTAAACCTCAAATGGTGACCTCATGCAAAATAAAGCAAAACCAGAGTTTGTTACCACATAAATTCATTCCACAAACATTTCAATGGCTTTTAAAAAGGAACTAATATCAGTGGCTATTACTACTGAAGAAGAATTAAATCTGAGGTTTTGACTGCCTTTTCTTTGCATGTTTTGCAAGAATAAGGATGTTATACATCTGGTACTAATTCCCTTCTAACATTAAATTAGATGCTACATCTAATGTGCCAACCAAGCCCATCCCTCTGCATGCTCCAGCCCACAGTAATAGTCCAGACATGAGTCCCATTCCAGCACAACAAAGGTTTCGATGGTGAAGTAATCTTTTGATAAGATTCTCAGGGAGTTTCAGGCAGTAGAAAGCAGTGTTCATTACCTTTTATTACCTGTCATGTTAGATCACAGGGTCTTACCTGATATTGAGCTGTAACATACCTCATGGCTACAGCTCATGATGGCACTGATGAAGGGAAGAGGTCTGAATCTCAAGCAAGGCTGCACATAATGAAACTACTTTCACATTCTCAGCATGAGTGCCCTCAAGCTGTTTTGAGGCTTTCACTGAAATAGAAGGCATTGTGGTTTTTTGAAGGGATGAGGGTTAGTATTTTTTTGTTTGTTTGTTTTAACAAAAGATGACAGACAATCAGATGGAAATAGCTAGCCTATGATCATTAAAGTGATCTCAGTTATATATTTTAGACTACTGAGTCTGAGTGATAACAATTTGCAAAACAGTTTCCGTCTTGCACAGTATTTTCCTGTGATGGTGACCAGGAGTGGATGCTCAGAGAAGATGCAGCTGTATGCTCCCAGCAAATCACAATCAGGACAGCTAGAACAAGTCCAGAGGAGGGCCACCAGGATGATCCAAGGGATGGAGCACCTCTCCTATGAGGACAGGCTGAAAGAGTTGGGGCTGTTCAGCCTGGAAAGGAGAAGGCTCCAGGGAGATCTTATAGCGGCCTTCCAGTACCTGAAGGGGGCCTACAAGAAAGCTGGGGAGGGACTTTTCATAAGGGCAGTCAATGACAAAACAAGGGGAAATGGGTTTAAGCTGAAAGAGGGGAGGTTTAGATTAGATATTAGGAAGAAATTCTTCACTGTGAGGGTGGTGAGACACTGGAACAGGTTTCCCAAGGAAGTTGTGGATGCCCCCTCCCTGGAAGTGTTTAAGGCCAGGCTGGATGAGGCTTTGAGGAACCGGTTCTAGTGGAAGGTGTCCCTGCTCATGGCAGGGGGGTTGGAACGAGATGATCTTTAAGGTGCCTTCCAACCCAAACCATTCTATGATTCTATGATTCTATGGTTATGTCCCAAAACCATTTGCCTTTAGTCCATTATTTGCAGTAGCTGTCTCTGGACACACAGAAATGTGTTTAACTCTCTTTTCAGCTAATCTGTGCTTTTGGCATCCAAAATTTACTGTGAAGATGAACAGCACAATTTTGTCCTCTGGGCTAAAAAACCAAAAAATGTGGTTTTATTTCTTAAACCTTCTATATGATAGTTTCATGGAGTGCTCCCATTTGCTTGCTTTGTAGATGTTGTTACCTACTACTCACTTCTCCATATAATTCTGAGTTTCAATCTCCATTCTCCCTTCCTTGTTTTAGTCTTCTTTTTTCCTGCGTTCCTGTTAACCCAAAACATTTATCAGCTGGTGGAAAAGACATTAATATTACTTTTTAAAATACAAAAAGAGCTTTCATTTCCATTTCTATGGTCCTCCATAAACTTCAATATAGCTCTGGAGTAAAACCAGAAAACTTTAGCCTTACCTTCCCTGCAGTGTCAAGGTAACAATTTTAGTGCTTCTTTTAGTTTAAAAGATCATTTCAACCTGTCCTAGCTGAACATGTATTTGAATCTCAATAGATATTGATGCAATTCAGTGAAGTTAAAGCTACTCTATGTTAATAATATATTTTATTTCTTGTTTTCTGTCATGTAAGACCACACTAATCTGAGAAGAGCAATTGCATGTTGATTTTCTGAACTAATTGGCTCTTCTCAGTGATGCCCAGTGGTAGAACAAGGGGCAATGGGTGTGAGCTGGAACACAGGAGGTTCCGCTTAAATTTAAGAAAAAACTTCTTTACAGTGAGGGTGACGGAGCACTGGAACAGGCTGCCCAAGGAGGTTGTGGAGTCTTCTTCTCTGGAGACATTCAAGACCCTCCTGGACGCCTTCCTGTGTAATTTCGTTTAGTTTCCTGCTTTGGCAGAGGGATTGGACTAGATGATCTTTTGAGGTCCCTTCCAATCCCCAACATTCTGTGATTCTGTGAAAAACATTCTGAGTTTGAAATAAGGATATTTTCTTTAATTTTTGTTTATTATGTTATTATTTATATTCTATAATTTATATTATTTATATTTTCTATATTTTCTATATTATTTATATTTTGTTTCTTCTTCTTCTTTATTTCTCTAATGCTAGTATTCTAATATACTGACTAGTATTGTGATTTTTAAAACTGAGAAACCAGAAAAAAGCATTGATGCTTGAGCACTCACTTTTGTGTTTGTTTCTATTAATTAAGATGATGAAAACTTTTTGGCAAGAATTCATTAAGAAAGATTCCAAGTCTGGAGCATATGCTCAGCTAGCAAAATGACAGCAGAAAGGTAGACCAAATGATCATCCTAAGATGAAATATAAAAAAATCCTAGTCTAGTTCTTTCTGTGCATGCATATTTACTCATGAGAAAAAGTACACTTCGCTGAAATAACTAAATATGCTGATTTCAATGCAGAATACATCTCATCCACCCACGATGGCATCCTTCCAAGGCTATTCAGTAACCAATTATTTTCGCTTCAAAAATACCACACATTTCATACAAAATAAATTACTGTGCTCAAGCAAGGCCAAGATAACAGTAAATATCACACTTCCAGGATAATTCTGGTACCACAGAATTGCTATTATCATTGCACAGAAACAATGTCAAAGGAAAACAATTATACTAATGCAGAACATAGCAGGAAGGCATGTGAATGATATCTTAACACATGGTCTCAATACTCTCTTGATTTAAATCTATATTCAAAGCTCATAAAAGAGAAAGAAATTAATAAAAACGGAAACAAAATAGTAGAGTAAGAAATAAAAAATACATATAAGGTTATTTTCTTCCAGATCTTCCACTACATCTTTTCAGACATATGGGTATGTTCCAGCTTAGATGTGTAGTTTTGGTGTCTAACTCTCGAGGGTCTCAGTGAAGAGAAGAAAGTGAGCAGAGATATTAGGTACCTAGTGCCGAGTGGCTATGACTACTCTCTTTCTCTATCCATCTCCTAGACAATAAGTTTTCTGGGGATTGGACTGCCTTTGTATTTCTGTCTTATACAGAACTGAATAGATTTACAAATGATAAATAATAAAATACATACTAGTTGTTTGATTAACTGTCAATTTTCAGTTAGTGAGTCTAAATAATAGTAACACAGGATGGTGTTCGCTGTGTAAGAGCCAGTAGACTTCTTGGGATACATCACAAATGTGTAACACTTGTGCTTAGAATCAAAAGTAACATAGAGACTCCTAGAAAAATCTCAGCTTATGAAATATTCATCATTTCCTTCGACAGCTAAAAGAAAGCACGCTTAGCAGAAACACTGCAAAATGAACATTGAGTTGAACTATAGCAATAAATGGGACAGGGTAATCCTTTCTGAAATTTCTGGAGGATAACTTTATGGTGCTTGTGAGGCTTTGCAAGTGCCGATGCTAGTGAAAAGACCATTATGGTGATGATCACCTGAAATCCTCTACATATCATATAATAAAAGCTAAAATTTGCAATGTTTTAGTTTGTATGTATGAAAAAGATACAGATTAGAGGAATTTAAACTTTTCACTTACTGTGAAGCTTGCTTATGTGCACCAGAGAAGTAACTTGGATTTCAATGTGTAGCAAGACCTGAGTCAAAGAGGACTCAAATGTCCGATGAGGCCCTGATCACTGTGCATGTCAGTGTATTTGGAATGTGGCCAGTGCATGAAATCTGCAGGTGTCTGGAGATTCACGGCTTTTGGGACACTCTGTGAAATACAAGGACTGATTCTAAGGGTGCTTATGATTATTGAAGGACTCAACAGAAAGTCATCAGTATGTAAAGGGGTTTTTTAAAGAGATATGACTTTATAGAACCAAACAGAAAAGTTACTTTGTGTGATAAGTGCATTTTCCAAGAGAAGTGTCATGCTTATCCTTTTCCAATGAGCAAGATGGGGTATTTGTGCATTGTTAACAGTTGTGAAAGAGCACTGTTTTTTGAGCCAGAGGCTAGGAAACACAGACATATTATTTGTTTTGTGACTTTAGACAGTGTGAGTTTTGTTAAGAAAGCCAGCATAAGAGAACATTAATAATCACTCACACCCTCAAAAGCATAGAGACTGACATTTGTGAGTTAAAGACAAAAGTACATGGCTTCTTTTCCAGATATTTGGAGATCATGAGCTTAGTGCAAGTGCCATAAATCAGCTGAAAAATATATTGGCAAAATGGAGAAACTCAAAAGAAATTATCACAGTCCAAGGCATCCTGTTTGATGAGGAAGAATACATCTGATTTATGGACATGCATAACTTTTGTCACGGTACAACCGGGCTGTTATCCCCTCGGCTGAATGGATAGGCTGAGGAAAATGTGCAATCTGCAAAGCACATTCTGAAACAAGCCAACTTAAATTGTTCTGCTATAGAGCAACTCCCTTACTTAACCCAGACATTCAGCCCAGCTCCACTGATGGAAGAATCACTGTGGAGATGTCAAATGATGAGGTGACAAGAGTTAAACAGAGGCAATCTGTCTGATAAAAGGTATCTTGACTGTCCTTTTAACCAAAAGGAAAGCTCCACTTAAAATTTGAAACAATAACAGAGAGTTTGTAGGTTCTTCTGTCATCTGAAAATAGTTTGGTTGCTGCCATGGTCATTAACATTAAAAAGCTACAGTGGAGTGTTCTGACAAGAGGAAACGTTAATTACATGTATCCCTTGTATCAGGAGATGATATAGAAGGTTTCATCTTTCCAATCACACTGTCGCCTAGAGCCAAGGGTTCCTCTGGGGTTGTACTCTTCAATTCATTGTTTATGTTCAGCTTTTATTGTCTTTAATCATAGTTTTGTGATTATAACTAATAAGATAATTAAGTACCTAAGTATACGAGACTGAAGAGACAAAATCAGCAGCCAGGTGGGAGTCATCTGAGCTATTCTCAGCTGTAAGGCATCTAGACTCAGCCCTGGCTAGCATTTCTCTGTAGACAATGGAAAAAAAAAGCACTTCTAAAGAGAAAGTCAACTCAGTTTTCTTAGGAATTTTTTTTACTATAAGACTGATCCTCTTCTGGTAACATCTCTGTCTCTACACTGACTGTAAAGTAAACCTGGATAACTAGCTTAGACAGGATGTCTACATTTTAGACTGCTAAAGGTTATTGCAGTCACCCATGCACGTGCATAGTTTTGCAGATTCGCATGGTACTGATGACAAGTCATTTTCTTTACTGCTGTGTCTAAATCAAAAAAGTGATCAGACAAGCCTGAAAAGTTTAGGCACTTATAGGCAAATCAAACAATAATAGTTGTAACCATAGTATTAACATTTACTTGTTACTACTTGTCTACTTAAAACCATGGAAGATGACTTACAAAAAATGCCAAGGTTTGTCACTATGTCATCTATCTGTATTCAGAATTCATAAGAATTCTGTTAAACTGTGAATTAAACTGATTTCTTATAGACACATAGTAGGTACAGACTGGTAAAAGTTGTGCTAGTGGAAAGGGAATGAAAAATACCCAGTGATCTGTAGAGTACATCTACTAAGAAATGCTCACAGTGAGAGTGTCTGTTATGGAGATACTTTTAGAGAGCTCTGACATTTAGTTCTAGAAATCTGACTTAAGACATCTGTCCAACTTATGCAAACCATCTAGGATGGTTTACTCCTATTCTACTCTGTACTGCTGAAGCTGAATATTTTTGCTATTGGTTCCAATACACCTCTTCATATGTATTTCTTTCTCTGCCCACTGGAAACTAAACCTCTTCGACCTCTTCCATTACTAGAGTATATTTTATTAAAACCTGGAGACTTAATGTTAATCATAGAATCATAGAATAGTTAGGGTTGGAAGGGACCTTAAAGTTCATCTAGTTCCAACCCCTCTGCCATGACCAGGGACACCTTCCACTAGACCAGGTTGCTCAAAATCTCATCCAACGTGGCCTTGAACACTTCCAGGGAGAGGGCATCCACAACTTCTTTGGGCAACCTTAGTGCAGCCTGAAGTGGAAGCCATCCTAAAATGCATTCATTTAAAGAAAGCTTAGAAAGAACTGGTAATGAAGAGTTAGTGGTTTGAATTTCTCTTCAGTGTTGTTGTAAGTCACCATAGTGCACTCTAGGTGACATATTCACCTAGAGTGCAATATGGTGCCTGACCCTCACACTAACAAAATTAGATACCTAGATTCCTTTCCAGGTGTTTGAAGCAGGTTCCTCTGAAAGAGATTTTTAAATACCTAAGAAAAATATCCTGCCTTTCTAATTTTATACTATACAGCACGTAAATTAGACAACCTGAGTATGTGCTTTGGTGTATGAATTTATACCTAACTAATCAAAGCTACATGGAGAATCTGTACCAGAGGCAAGAAATGAAATTGGATTTCCTGACTCTCAATTTCATTTCTTAACCAAAACTCTTTTTCCTAGTCAATAAACTGTGTTAATGTCAATATTTCAAGACTAATAATTTAAGGCTGTATCAGGAAGTCACTCTTTTCTAACAAATATACAATATTAACCTGATACTACTTCACCCTTTAGACTAAAAACATAGTGTTCCTAAAACCAAAGAGTCTGTCAGGAGCCAATAAGCTGTCTCAAAAGTCTGTAAAATGATCCTGGGATACTTTAGAAACCCTGTAGTTCTGTTAAATTCATTCTGCATGCGGTGATCAAAATTCAGTTTTTCTGACATATAATGAACATTTTCTCACCCTGACATAGAAAGAACTAATTATTTTATTACATAACAGCATACAGTACTAAATCAGAGGAAATTTTTTCCTATTTTGAGGCTTCTAGAAAGTGCTAGTATTGATTTTTGCTGAAATGTTTACTGTTGTATCCTAAGATGTATGGAGCTTTGAACCCAACATTCTGTGTCCTGTACCTGGCAGTTCATTTGAAGTGGTAGTCTGCTACCAGGCCAAGAAGTCTGCTCATTAGAGCAAGCTGTACAGCTGCCACAAGCTAACCAAGTGGAATTAGATTAATTAATCAGGAATTTCTGATAGAAACTCAAGGAAAAATTACAGAGTATATGGGTAAAATACTCATCTACCTTTAATAATCATGGATTATTTACAAGAGTGAAATGGAAATGTGGGGTTTTTCTTCTCTTTTTCATTCTTTTGATAGATTACTTATTGCAGATTCAGAACAAAATATGAGCCTCCATTACAATAAAACTAATACATAGATTCTGACATGACCATTATCACAACACAGTATGGCACAGACTGAAGCATGTAATCACACAGTAGTTTTTGCCTCAGGCCAATATTTTCTATTCAACTGATAGACTCAGGAGATAGGACCTGAAATGACAATGTTTGTGCCATCATACCCAACTGGGGAATAAACCAGGCCAACCAGAGCAGCAACAAATGTTCCTTAGTTGCCTCCCATGATGGGAACCAGAAAGCCAACTACCTCAAGGGAATGTACAGCCATGGTGGATCCTCTTGCACCCCTCCAGGGAAACCTACCTGCTCAAATGTATTGAAGTTGCCAGAGGGTCAGAGGAGGGAAACCTTAATGAACCTCACTAATGTCAGTTTGGTGCCACTGCCAGCAACAGATGCACAGAGCTTGGAGAAGGATCTCATGTCGGCAGGAGAGCACCAGAGGAGCAGCACAATGGAACTTCAGCTGTTCCAGCCAGTAGGTCAGCTTCATCGCGGGCCCAACTTAAATGCCTCTACACAAGCAAAGGCAGCATGGGAAGTAAACAAGAGGAGTTAGAAATGTGCATACGTCTGCAGGGCTATGACCTGATTGGCATCACAGAGACATGGTGGAATGGCTCCTATGACTGCAGTGTTGGAATGGAAGGATATAGGCTCTTTAGGAAGGACAGGCATGGGAGATGAGAAGCGGGTGTCGCATTCTATGTCAGTGACCAGTTGGAGTGTATGGAGCTCCATCTGGGGATGGATGAGGAGCCAAATGAGAGTTTATGGGTTAGGATTAGAGGGAGGACCGGGACAGGCAACATTACAGTGGGGGTCTCACAGAATCACAGAAACACTGAATGTTAGGGATTGGAAGGGACCTCGAAAGATCATCTAGTCCAATCCCCCTGCCAGAGCAGGAACACCTAGATGAGATTACACAGGAAGGTGTCCAGGCGAGTTTTGAACATCTCCAGAGAAGAAGACTCCACAATCTCCCTGGGCAGCCTGTTCCAGTGCTCTGTCACCCTCACCGTACAGAAGTTTCTTCTCAAGTTTAAGTGGAACCTCCTGTGTTCCAGCTTGCACCCATTGCCCCTTGTCCTATCATTGGTTGTCACCAAGAAAAGCCTAGCTCCATCCTCGTCTGCTAAAAGGACAACCAACCAGGAAGACCGAGTGGATGAGGCCCTTTATAGACAGATAGGAACAGCTTCATGTTCACATGCGCTAGTCCTCATGGGGAACTTCAACCACTCTGCTATCTGTTGGAACGACAACACAGCAAGGTTTAAGCAATCCAGGAGGCTCCTGGAATGCATTGATGGCAACTTCCTTCTCCAAATGATCAAGGAGACAACAAGGAGAGGTGTTATGCTGGACCTTGTTCCCACCAACAAGGAAGGGCAGGTGGGGAATATGAAGCTCAAGTGCAGTCTTGGATGCAGTGACCCTGAAATGGTAGAGTTCAAGATCCTTGGGACAACAAGGAGGGTGTGCAGCAGGCTTACCACCCTGGACTTCAGGAGAGCAGACTTTGACCTCTTCAGTGACCTGCTGGGTAGAGTTCCATGGGATAAAGCCCTGGAGGGAAGAGGGACCCAAGATAGCTGGTTCATATTCAACGATCACCTCCTCCAAGCCCTGGAGAGATGCATCCCAACAAAGAGAAAGTCAGGAAAAAACACCAGGAGGCTTCCATGGATGAACAATGAGGTCCTGTACAAATTCAAGGGCAAAAAGGAAACCTACAGAGGGTGGAAGTAAGGACAGGTAGCCTGGGAGGAATACAGGAAATTGTTCTAGCAACCAAGGATCAGGTTAGAAAAGCTAAAGCTCTGACAGCATGCAATCTGGACAGGGACATCAAGGCCAACAAGAAAAAGGTACATCAGAGTTAAAAGGAAGACTAGGGAAAATGTAAGCCCCCTCTGGGAAGAAACAGGAGACCTGGTTACCTGGAGAATAGAGAAGACTGAAGTATTCAATACCTTCTTTGCCTCAGTGTTCACCAACAAGTGCTCAAGCCACACCCCCCAAGTCATAGAAAGTAGAGGCTGGGACTAGGAGAATGAAGAGCCTCCCACTGTAGGAGAAGATAAGGTTCAAGACCATCTGAGGAACCTGAAGGTGCACAAGTCCATGGGGCCTGATGAGATGCATCTGTGAGTCCTGAGAGAACTGGTGGATGAAGTTGCCAAGCCAGTATCCATCATAACTGAGAAGTCCTGGCAGTCTGGTGAAGTTCCCACGAACTATAAAAGGGGAACATAACCCAACTTTTTTAAAAAAGGAAAAAAAATAAGATACAGGGAACTACAGGCTGGTCAGTCTCACCTCTGTACCTGGCAAGATCGTGGAACAGATCATCCTGGAAACTATGTTAAGGCACATGGGAAGTGAGGATGTGATTTGCAACAGCCAACATAGTTTCACCAAGGCCACCAAATCATGCCTGAGCAATTTGGTTACCTTCTATGATAGAGTTACAGCATTTGTGGATAAGGAAAGAACAACTGATGTCACCTACCTGGACTTGTGCAAGACATTTGACACTGTCCCACATGACTTCCTTGTATCAAAGTTGGAGAGGCATGGACTGGATGGGTGGAACACTCAGTGGATAAGGAACTGACTGGATGGTCACAGTCAAAGAGTTGCGGTCAATGGCTCAATGTCAAAGTGGAGACTGCTGATAAGTGGCATCCCTCAGGGGTCGGTATTGGGACCGGTGCTGTTTAACAGCCTTGTTGGCACATGGACAGTGGGATTGAGTGAACTCTCAACAAGTTTGCCAATGACACCAAGCTGTGTGGTGTGAGAGACATAATGGAGGGAAGTGATGCCATCCAGAGGGACCTTGACAAGCTTGAGAGGTGGGCCTGTGCTAACCTCATGAAGTTCAACGAGGCCAAGTGCAAGGTCCTGCACTTGGGTCAGGTCAATTCCAAGCACAAATACAGTCTGAGCGGAGAATGGATCAAGGGTAGCCCTGCGGAGAAGGACTTGGGGGTACTGGTGGACAAGAAATCCAACTTGAGCTGGCAATGTGTGCTCACAGCCAAGAAGGCCAATAACCGTATCCTGGGCTGCATCAAGAGAAGTGTGGCCAGCAGGTCAAGGGAGGTGATCCTGCCCCTCTACTCTGCTCTCAGGAGACCCCACCTGCAGTACTATGTCCTGTTCTGGGGCCCCCAACATTAGAAGGACATGGACCTACTGGAATGAGTCCAGAGGAGGCCATGAGGAGGATCCGAGGGCTGGAGCACCTCTCTTATGAGGACAGGCTGAGAGAGTTGGGGCTGTTCAGCCTGGAGAGGAGAAGGCTCCAGGGAGACCTTATGGCAGCCTTCCAGTACCTGAAAGGGGGAGGGACTTTTGTCAAGAGCACACAGTGATAGAACAAGGGGTAATGACTTTAAACTGAAGGAGGGTAGGTTTAGATTAGATATTAGGAAGAAATTATTTCCTTCGAAGGTGGTGAGACACTGGAACAGGCTGCCCAGAAATGTTGTGAATGTCCTCATCCCTAGAAGTGTTCAAGGCCAGGTTGGATGAGGCTTTGAGCAACCTGGTCTAGTGGAAGGTGTCCTTGCTCACGGCAGAGGCATTGGAACTAGATGAACTTTAAGGTCCCTTCCAACTCATACCATTCTATCATTCTATGATTATATTTAGGCATTAATTTGTATTTTTAGAAACTGACTCAAATTTGATTACAGTTTTAAAGAGCCTGTCACATCCTTAGGCAATCTGTCCTAACATCTCTTGATCCTCATCTAATTTTTAATTATCCTCATTGTTTAAAAACAATTACACACTGTATTTGATTAACTTGACCTTGTTATGCCTTTTTGTTGTTGTTAAACTGAGAAGTCCTCTCTTACTAAATGCTGAGACAAGTTTTTGCTCATTAGACATGGGTGCTAGGCTTGTAAGAATTCATTTTTCGAAACTTAGACCTGGCATAAGTGGTGCCACTCTTTGGACTCTCATGTTCAAAAGTGTGAAGTATAAAGGTTACATGGCCCTAGAAGAGACATCTACTGCCTTTCAGTACTGTGAATAGAAAAAATAACAATGTACTTGGCACTTTTGAACAAAATTTATGTTAGGGGTGTAAGTTTTAACCTATGCCTTTTTGTCTCTTTTTAAATTCTGATGTGATCCTGCAGTTTGATCTGTATGACAGAGTCCTCAGGACCACCAAATTCTTCTTCCTACAGGCACTTTTCTCCAGAACAGGACTTACAAGAGGTGAAGATGAAATGGATGACAATGACATAAAACAGACTTCCTATGGGAGAAAAAGAACAAAAGGCAGCAAGAAAGAAACGGCCAAGGTAGCTTCCTAAAGGACTCTTCAAAACAAGGTTGTCCCAGGAATCTTTTGCATCTTGATGCAAAAATGGTAATAAGCAGCAGCAAAGCTCAAGCTCCGTAGGAATGAGTTTGTTCAGATTTATCAGAGAAAGCCAGAGCCAAGGAAAGAAATGAGTAAAGAAGGGCACCTGGCTGATTCTAGTAGAATATAAAAACCTCTTTCACTTGCAAAATACATGTCCAGCTAACGGACAATTTCTCAAGCATTTTGAAGATTAAGTGGTTTCAAACCATGCCAGATTAGCTGCAACACTTCAGATTCTCCACTTAGTATTTGATCCAATAGACGAAAATTCAGAAGTTGTTAACTCTTGTAATTTTAAAATTTTTCTTCTTAGAACATTAAAATGGAAAGTATAAAGCAGGTTGGTTAATTAAAACTAATGAAAATCTTGTAAAAATAATTGACAATAAAAAAGAGGAAGGTAATTACTTTAGGAACGTTAACATACACTGAATAGTGGGAAAAGGTAAATATAAGGAGAGTATCAGGGGAAAAAATTCCTGGCAGAGTGATCCACAGGAATGTGGGGAAGTGTCAGAAACCCCATTGATCACAATATTTAAATCCAGACTGGACTGGATTTAGACACTAGAAACTGTGCAGTTGGGAATGATTTTATATTAACCGGGGCATTGATTGGACAACTTTATAGATCTTTTCCGTATCTGATTTCCATTAGTCTAAGATTCCCGGCTGCTTTTGCTTCCAAAGCCTCTTCCAGTCTTTGGATTTCTTTCTTTAATATTGACTAATAATAGCACTTTAAACAGGGGACCATTAACAGAACTTTAGTTTTTCTTAAGAAAATAGTATATTGGCAGGTGATTAAAGCTTTCCGCTTCTCGTTCTTCTTAAAAAGGGTAAAGTAAAAATGTCTGCAGGTGTAGCTGAGACACTACTGAAAGTTTCACCTGGGCTAATGCTACTTGAATTTAACACAAGTCCTCCCACATTGCAAGTAATGAAAGCAAGACAAATAAGTCTGAGAAGAGTGTCAAATAGATACAAAATACTTTTTTCTAGATTATCTAATCACTGTAAATAGGTTCTGATCAAAGTTTATTGCTACACAACAGCTCCTTGGCCTTCTTTGTGTGCAAGAGTTTCCTTGTGCCTTGTAACTGACCTTCTCTTGAGCAAGTTGGCAGTGCTGCGTGCTGTACTTGGTTCAGCTCTTTTCTGTTCATAGATTGCTGCTATTACCCACTCAAAATGCAGCTCAGGGAACATGGTTATGACAGAGTTGGTTTATGAAGGCTTTACACATCAGCTGCTTTGTGTTTGTGTCTTCTCAGTGAGGAGGCATTATTCCTTGGGGACTACTAACCTACATGAAACAGAGGGAGACCAGGTTCATTCTGGTTAGCTTCAGGTTCTCAAATGAGTACTGAAGTCAAGTGCAGCCCATCACATTTCCATTTAACTTCTAAATGTCCACCAAATTTCATGGACATGCCAGAGGACTTTGAGCTGCAATTGCTGGAGACTTTGAGAGAGCAAAAGAAAAATTATCACGATATGCCAGACAGTCCTGTTCTCACAATCCATCCCAGGCAACCGCATTTCATTATTGTTAGGTGGACCTTTTTGATTAGTAAGTTGATTTAATATTGTATATAGACTGTGGAGAGGGTGCTCTTGCTGGAGCTCGGCTTCTCTGCTTTATATTGTGGTGGGAAAACTGTGTTCCAAATATTAATATTTCAAAAAAGTTTTGATTAAGTTTAGTACTTCAGTCAGGGAACGTCAGAAGTTTGAGTACATTCCTATTTTACTGAAAATAATATATATTTAACTTGTATATCAGCAAGTTGAATCCCCCTGTCACCTGATTCTGTCAGCTTCCCTGATGAGTGAATGACTTCCATCTAGGATGAAATATTTCCAGAGCTGCTAGTTTCAGCATCTTCTTTTTCTTTCTGTTATGGGAAAAAAAAAGAGTTACAAATTGAAAGATCAGCTTGCAGAACCTAAAGCTAGGTAAATCACCTAAACTTTAGCTGTCTACTCTCGTCTAGGCAATAAGGTTCCTTCTGCAATGACTTGAAAAATCACTGTTTCCAAGGGACACATGACCACACAAATTGGAAGTTTGTAATAGAAGACAAAAAAAAAAAGATTTAAAAAAAAAATCCCTTGTAACAAGTATAAATATGGATCCGCACACTGAATTTCTAATGAAATGTCTAGAAAGTTTTGCAGAACCCAAATGAAATAGCATAAATCACCTTCTCAAAGTGTCTCTTTTTTTCCCTTGACTCCTGAGCAGCCTAAAATCTTAATTTACATAAAATGCTTACATTTTGCATGGTTAAAGTTAGAGATCAGCATTTTCATGAGAGTATCAAATTTTAAAATAAATTTCACTAAAAAAACAAACAAAGAAAAAAGAAGCAAAAAATAAATGCAGAAAGCAACTAGAGAAGAATATTAGACAGTAATGCCATTCTCCACTCACTTCCTTGTGCATGGTATTTTTTATGATGCAGTACTAGAGCTAAATACAGTCTTGAAATAACTGACCAATTTTAATTTGCATGTGCATTGGAAAGATGTGAGTTTGTACATGTTTAAATGGTGATTAATTCAGATTTTTCTCAGAACTCATTTCTATATAGAATCGTTTGAAATGTGAATGTGTGACTACAGATGAATGAGTAAACTATGATGTAGATTGCACTTGAAGATGAAGTTTTAATATGAGATATTGAATGGTCATTTACACTGAAGAAATTGAAAGAAGCAACATTATGACAATATTGTACAGAGAGGCAAACAATTTAAAAATGTTTATAGAAAAATGGGAGAACTTAAAAATATATTTAATTTTTTAAAAATTTTTTATCAGATAAACCATATAAAAATACATTTTTGTGGGTGCTTGGAATACCATTTTTATGGTATTTTAAACATTTGGTTTGATTTATCAAAGAACCTTGGACAGAGTCAGTAAAATATCTGCAGTGTTCAACAGGACTCAAAATATCTCACTTCCTAACTGTGGTTCAGCTCTGGAATATTAAACCATTATATAAACCCTCCGACTGTAGGGAATTAGGACTAAACTCCAACTGTAGTCAGGTTTTCTCAAAACCACCTGCTACGAGGTTTAGCAATCCAGGAAACCAAACCAGAACCTGGGGCCAATGTCGTGTTCTCCACTGTTCCCTGTCTAGAGAGTACAAAACCTGCATGCTGCAATGAGGGCAAAACCTGCATGATTTTGTAACTCCAATACACTTATTTGTTACAGGTTGAACATTGTAGAAGCACAAGAAGAAAACCAGGCAATAGACTCTGCTTAAATTATTGGCTTCTTCAGTGAGAGGGTGATATGTGCGCTGATCACAAAGTGCTTCTGAGAAAATATTATTACACTGCTGTCAAGTGTTCTCCTAACAGCTTGGGAACATGTAGAAATGACTGAAAGTACTGATGTAAGAAGTGGAACAATGTTTCTAGATTTATAACACCATCATCCCCCAGTGCACCCCTGCATGTTCTATTTCTCATTTCCTTGCAGTTTAGATGCAGTATAAAAAAAGTAGATGAGACAGTTCCCACTTAAATCAAACAGGCAAATAGTTATTAGACAGGAGGAAAATCTGAAATACATATCGATATAGCTAAGCAGGAACAAAAGGATACATTCTTGGTATGTCTCAATAATAAGGCATAGTGTATTGTAAGATGTCATATAACTTTTTTACTTTTTTCTTTTCCCCCTAGAATCAAGGGTAACAAGACCAATGAATACCATGAACTTCAGAAAAAAATATCACACATGTTTATGGACAGTGTTGTTAGATCTGAACCAGCAAAACGAACAGCAGCAGGGACTCTCCTCTGGCCTGAAAGCCAACTGTAGTGGTCTGGTTGCTTCTAGCCCTCCAGAACTGGGTAGGCAACTTGAGCTTCTTAAAGGGAAGGGATTGGTCTTGCTGTGAAGTTGTGCTTGTGAATTATCCAGGGTAGTGTTAATTGGAGCAGGCCATGTGCATGTGAGGGGACATTCATGCTATTCAAATAGAATGCATTTCAGTGTCTTGAAAGTGTTTGACTTAGTAGTGAATGTAAGTGCAAACTTGGGCTGCTAACCTGTGTTGAAATCTCAACCCTACAACTCCTGTGCCACGTGATTAAAGCTAGCACAAGCATTGCTCCTGTTTCTGCAGTTGCTGCTTCTTGTCCTGTGTGGACATGCTGCCCTAAAAGTAGCAAAATTTGTTGCTCCATTCCCTAGCCTTTGGCTCAATTTGTGTACAAGTTGGGTGGGATCCTCTCCTTAGACATCTGTGTGTCGATATTTCCATCTGACACCATTTACACTTGGTAGGGAGAAACAGACCATTTGGCTTGCTATTCTAGCCTCTCTGAGAAGTCTGTGTTAGGATAAGATCAGTCACACCCAGGAAGCACCTATTTCTCCCCAAAGGGAGTCTCCAGTGATAAGGTCAGATGTAGAAGTTCGTATTTTAAACACATCTGTTTGAGATTAGTTTCCCCTTTCCTGCTTATTTTTTTATTTGCACCCTTCTTCCTCCATGGCCCTTGAATCTCATTGCTGCAACTGAGTGAACACACAGGACTGTGAGCAGTGTATAAAAAAGAGAGACATGGTTAACAGCTAAAAAGTTGTGTTTATCTACCCAACCTTGTCAAAGCTGTCTGTGCCTGACTTGCAACATTGCCAATGTGAACTGTTGCTTTATGGGGGGATATATGTGCTCTCTGCCCTTTTACATTGGTTCATCCAAACTTTATCTATAACTCTTACATAGATCTGGAAGTGGAAAAACAAACGTCTACCATCTGCTCCATGTTATTTATGATGATTTCTCCAATTAGGTCCAATTAACTTGCTGTCAATGATTAAATGTAATGAGTAATAATAACTTGACTTCATCATTACCACCAGTATTATTAGCTCATTGATTGCAATAATTTCAAAAATTACCCATCAGAATAAAATATGTTTAGCACCTGGTTTGTCTGTTTAGGAACATCTGCTATAAATGTGTGATATATGTGGAATTTAATGTCTCTTGATGTGAAAGGGAAGGATATAATCCATACTTTGAGAGTCAGTGCTGGCACAAATTTATCATGAGACAATGAGAGGATCAGATAAAAATCAGTCCAGAATTTATTGCTGGATTCACAGAACTGTCAAAACAGGAATGGAGCTATCATATATTTACCAGCCTGAATTTTCATGTCTAGCAAGGAGATAGTTCTGTTCAGATGATCTGAATTTATGTGCCTATGTTATACTATAACCAATGCTCACAGATGGATTAAGAGTGGGTGCGTAGATTGCTGGATACCCAGCCTATCTTCAGCAGACTTTGGCTTGCTGCTTACCAAAGAGAGATGCTTTTATCCAAATCCACGGGCCTAGTTTGTTTGGTCTTACTTGGAGTCTTGCATAAAAACTTTACAGTGATGGACTGCATCTTCTTAAACATGGCACGCAGCAAGTGAAGGCACAGTCTTTATTTCCCTAACTGTCTTGCAATGACAGTTCTCTCTCACCATGCCCTTGCTCCATGAAAAACAAATCTATTTGCCCATGATGAACTGTATTTCCCATCCTCTAAGTTTGCCATGTGTTTTAGGTAGGTGTCTTACTGCCATGCAATTCTGATTTCCTCGTAACCATATGGAAATACCATGGAATAAATGCTGTCTGGAATGGCTCACAACAGACTCTGCTCAGACAGCTAATGATTCCCCAATCTTTAAGTGTGCCAGTTAGTTCCCCTTCCTGCAAACAATTTTTTTCTTCAGCATCATGAATGTTAATTCTCCTAATTATCCTCTGATTTACATCCTTCGGTGGGGCTAAGGAGGTTGTTTGAAAGAGCAAACTTTGGCCTTAGTTATAACTTGAATTCTCTTAACCACCCCCTCAGAAATGCTCAGGATCAAGATTTTATTTTCACAAGCACCTAAAAAACAAATCTCAGTTTATGATTCCTGAAAACTGAAAAATTTGGAGGAAAACTAATGAAATGTCTGGCTGTTATTTATACTCTGAAAGTCTGCTTATTGGCTTGCCAGATCTGAGAAACATTAATTCTAGTGGTATATTTTTGACTTGAGCCACACTTATTTTTTTTTTTTTTTTACCTAACCCAGGCTTGGAAAAACAAGCAAGACATTGGCAGGTCTCACTCCTTTTCTAACATTTCATTGCCCATTTTCCCCAATTTTGCCATCTGGAATGTAAATTATTTTTTTTTCCCTTAAAAAAGCCCATCGTCTCTTATCAAATTTTCTTTTTTTGGCTATTTAACAAAATGCAGATTGTTAAGCTAGCGATTATTTGGTGTGATTATTTCATTGGATATTTGGCGCAAACTCTTCAGGAAATTTAGTAGTTTAGCCTTTAAACTGCTGATCTTTTTCCATTGGTTGTTCCAAAGGGATATTGATCTACCAGAAGCTAAACAGCTTCATGGATATTATTTGACAAGTTGCTTTAATGCAAAAATGTGAAAAGTTTCCCACCCAAAGTTCTGATTAATCTCTGTGTCTAAAGCATTGCATTCTGGAGAGGGTAGTAGGCATTATCTTCCCTATCACATGGATAGGTAAACCCATTCACAGGTCTTCCATTGGTTTCCCAGCTCAGACATTCTTGCTTCCCTCTATTTTGCACAGCCTGTCACTAACTTTAAATGTCAGGTCAGATTTTCACTTGGAGCTTTGTTGATTTACAACAAATGAGGAAGAAACACCATGTATTTTAAACATGCAAAACCACTGCTAGGTTGGTTCTGCTGCTGTATAGTCTTCTCTTTGTAAAATAAACAATCTTTTAAAAGTATTTCATCTTAAAGATCAGGCTGCAGAAGAAAAGAAGTGGATTATCACAATGCCATGCTCTTATTTCTCATCCTCCACCGTTAGTCTTTGCTGCACCTGATGCAAAAAAAATTCAGGTGCCTCACAAATGAAATCTTTCACTAAGCTAGACAGAATGTAGAGCATTTTTTTCTGGAAATGCAGAGAGCCTGTCACAAGACTCAATCTACAGTGCTTAAGCTCTGATGCTGGTATAAAGCAGAAATAGTGTTATTTCAGAAAGCTGATCACTCTGGTGAACATGGAAAGCATGAGAAGAATCAAGTGCTTTTTGACACTCTGATGTTTATCTACCAAAATAAACAACTTTATTTTGATTTGTGCATTTTTATTAGATTGTGTCCAGAAGATTGCCAAAAAAATCTGTCTAAATTATTGTCTAAATTTTGGGTTAGATATTTTATTGTTGGTTAAAAGTGCATGTGGTGTTTTGAGATTTGTCTGTTTGATTTTGATCAGAAATTCCTCCAAGACCTATCTGAGACATTCACAATATTTTACCTGGATTTTTTTCTGCAGTGCTGAGTTTAGTTTATAATATAAGTAAAGTCCAAGCTCTGTAATGCCACAGCTCAAAGGGCTACTTCCTGAAGGATCTGATAATGTATCACCTCCTCTCACTGAGGTTGGATGCCATCATACTCATTAGGACATGAGAAGATGTAGTTCAGCTGGGCAACCTGGACTTCCCATCAAAGGCAGAAAAACTATAGTTTGGTTTGGGTATTTTTTTGTTTTTATTTGTTTGGAGTTTTTTTCTGAAATGTCACAATGGAACTTTTACAAGCAAAAGAAAAAATTAACTATTTTTCTTAACTAAGTTAGATTTTCAAATTTTGTTTATTATAGAGAATATAGGAATACCAGCCAGCTCTTGTCATGCTAGAACAAATCTGCTCTGTGTAGTGAGAAAAATAACTTACCTTGTCTTCCTCCTGTAAGTCTAAGAGTAATTTTCAGTGAGTGACCAGCCTCACTGTGAAGAAGCATTCTTTACATCCTTTAGATATCTAAATTGAAGTCTCTAAACCTGAAGCTGCATTTCACTTGTCCTTAGGGAGCTGGGGGACAGGTCTAAAGCTCAGGTTCATAACACAATTCAGGGCACAGACCTGAGCTATAGAAGATGGTTTCCTAATCACCCTAGGCAGACATGTCCAGAGTAAAAATAATTACAGCTAAGATCTCTGACAATGCATCTGTCTTGTTCCTAGAGCAGCTACTTTTCTATTAACAGACTGTAGATGATGTGAGTATGCTCCCAAAGAAGATGTCTCAGCTACTTAAAGCAAAGTGAGATGGATCAGGAAACTAATTGACCCCGTACAACATATCGCAGCCCAGTTTTTTAATTGTTAAAAATCAATACACCCAGATGAGGTCAATGGAGCTATGTTAATTTGTTTCAGCTGAACCTCTGACCTCAGCTTTAGATTTTAATAAGACTTATTTGGTCTCTCCTTCTTAATGTTCCACACAAATTCTTCATTAGAATAGCATCTCGTTCCTTAGACAGACCAGTAATGGAAACAACAGTTTTGTTTTCCGGAAATACTGTATTTTTTTCTGAGACTGATTTATGAAATAAAGGTAAACACACAATGATTAAAAAGAAAACAAAAACAACAAGAACCATCATTTACTCGAAAAACATCATATGTATAGGTCAATAAATAGCAAACACTGTTCAGCAATGATGAATGTAAATTAATACTTAGGGGCAAGTAACAGATTTGGACAGCTTCTGCTCCCTCTATTAGCCCCTCTGCACTGTTGAACAAAGGGAAAAACATAGAGATTATACTGAAAAATATTGATCAAATCTTCACCACAAACAGTTGTATTTTGGGAGACAGAATTTGCATTAAAAAGCTATGATAAAAATACTTAGAGTTTGTATTTCTTAGAAAATAAACACAGAAAACAGATGCCATAGGAGGCATTTCATATAGTGACTGAAAGAAATATCTTTCTTCATTAGGAGTCATAAAGCATTTGATTGGAAAATCTGCTTTTCAAAACAGTCTTTTAGGCCTAGATTTCCTCTCCTATTGGTCTATTTGCTCTTTTAAATCCTTATCCTGGTTCACTGTATATATGAAAGGAGTATCCATTGATTTGCTACTGGGAGATCTGGGTTTGCACTATCTTGGGAAACTGGTGCAGTCAACGTGCCAAAGGGATGGGATGCCATCCAGAGAGACTAGATAGGCTGGAGAAGTGGGCCCAGGTGAACCTTATGAGGTTTAACAAGGCCAAGTGCAGGGTCCTGCATCTGGGTTGAGACAATCCTTGTTATTGATACAGGCTAGGAGATGATGTGCTCGAAAGCAGCCCTGAGGAAAAGGACATGGGTGTAGTAGTGGATGAAAAGCTGGACATGAGCCACCTATGTGCATCTGCAGCCAAGTCAACCACATTCTGGGCTGCATCAAAAGAAGTTGAGACAATCCTTGTTATTGATACAGGCTAGGAGATGATGTGCTCGAAAGCAGCCCTGAGGAAAAGGACATGGGTGTAGTAGTGGATGAAAAGCTGGACATGAGCCACCTATGTGCATCTGCAGCCAAGTCAACCACATTCTGGGCTGCATCAAAAGAAGTGTGGCCAGCAGATTGAGAGAAGTGATTCTGCCCCTCTACTCTGCTCTGGTGAGACTTCACCTGGAATACTGCATCCAGTTTTGAAGCCCTCAACACAAGAAGTTTGTGTACCTGTTGGAACATGTCCAGAGGAGGGCCACAAAAATGATCAAAGGGCTGGGGCATCTCTCCCTTTGCTGAGAGAGCTGGGGTTGTTCAGTCTGGAGAAGAGAAGGTTCCAGGGGGACCTTATAGAAGCCTTCCAGTACCTGAAAGGTGCTTATAAGAAAGCTGGGGAAGAACTGTTCGCAAGGGCATGTAGCAATAGGACAAGGGGTAATGGTTTGAAACTAGAAAAGGGTAGATTTAGGTTGGATATTAGGAAAAAATTCTTCATTATGAGGGTGGTAGATAATTGGAATAGGTTGCCCAGAGGAGGCCCCATCCCTGGAGATATTCAAGGTCAGGCTTGATGGGACTCTGAGCAGCCTGCTCTAGTAAAGATATCCCTGCTTATTGCAGGGGGGGTGGACTAAATGACCTTTGAAAGTCCCTTCCAACCCAATACATTCTATGATTCTAACTTGGTCAAGTCCTGTTTCCCAATGTGCCAGTTTCACACAAGAAAGTGATGCTGGAGGCAAGTCTGTGAACAGTTAGAGATGTTCTATTGTAGGAATCAGACCTATTCCTAAAATCTGCTAGAGATTTGCCAGCATGCCAGCAAGATCAGCTGGTCAAATCACCCAGTCAGGAAGACTTCTCATAGGAATTTTCAGTGACAGCTTAATTCTGTGTCACCTGGTGATACAGGTCCTCCATAGGATATTGTGTCTCTGTCTGAGAAGCAGCCCTGGGAGTTAAATCTCTGGTGTGTTTTCTTTTGCCCAGTCCTAGCTAACCTATCACTATTTCAGTAACAAATTTGATTCAGGTACAGTAGAAAGAGGTCAAATGCATCTGGTGCAATATTAATACCCAAGTCTTGTCAAAAGGTTTATAACCTGATACAGTAGATGAAGTACTTCTGATTCATAGCAAACGAGATCTCCTTCTGTGCTTAATATGCCATACGTATTTCCTTCTGAAGAATATTTTGTACTTCTATAGATCTTCACATTCTACATTTTCACAGGAATTCACAATTTTAACATCTTTAACCTCATAAAACCTGCCAGTTTTATTATCTCTTTTTAACAGAAGGGAAAAGTAAAACAGAAGCAGTAGAAGAACATACTCACCAGCACAAGGTGTCTGTAGCAGAGCTGGGAACAAAGCCCATGTCTCCTGAGTTTTCAGTCTTCCTCAAAGACACCCTTGCATTCTAAGCTAGAGAGCTCTAGTGCTTTTATACACTGTCAACTGCTTAGAAAAATCATACAAATTATTGTTGATTACTACTTTGTAGACTACCTACTTAAGGGTCCCAGTTCACACTGAAACCCCGTCATACTCAATATAAAGACATAGAAAGGAATTATTTTTATTCCAAAGATTGTAGTGTGAAGATCCAAACAAGCTTTAGTTGGAGAAAATCAGAATGGATGAGCTGAAGACATAAAAGCAAGACTACATGGCTATATACATTTGGAATTCTCCACTGAAATCAGTTCATATTTTAAAATCGGTAAAGGTATAATGGTATAATGCATAAGCAAACCTAACTTTACTCTCTCAAAATTAACTTTATACTTGAATACTATTTTTAATAGCTTTATTCTGATAGTATATTACATCTGTATTAGAAATAAGTGGAGTGAAGCTGACTTCTCAGTTATTCTGATTTGAATCCTTTTCTAATTTAAAAAGATCCCCACCTTTCTTTCGTATTCTTAAATGTCATTTCTATCCAGCATGCATTTTGGCCTCATATTTTACTTTATATGTTCTAGTATGTGACTGAGTGTTGCTATTGCACAGCTATTAAGTTCTCTTATCACAAGGGTGTTGTCTTCAAGCAACTCCAGCAGACCAGGTCTATTTATTACTGGCATTTATAGTTAGTTAAACACAACCTGCTTGATTCCACACTGCATGCACTTAACCAAACCACTTTCCCAGGTGTTCTTCCTACTGCGTAGTTTAAAGTTTCCAAGATTTCCCTTCAACAGATGTTAAACTCACTGGTCTCTAGTTTCTTGGTGTTTAATCTCTTGACCCCTTTTAAACTAATGTAGTTGTATTTGCCACTTCCTAATCCTCAGGAATCTCCTTCATTTTTAAGAATGTCAGTTAATTTCATGTCATTTACTAATGCTTGTGAAATCATGTTATTTGGACCTGGGGCTATATCTGATAAGTGCACTCAATTTTTTTTTTTTTTTTTCTAACTACAAATTTTGCTTTTAACTATAGACTGTCTTCCTTTTGTCTGTGGAATCCATTGTTTAGTCAGAGTATTGTTCCACCTTCTTCTTCTGAGACAAAAAGAGAGCAATGGTTTAACAGGTCTTTTTATTCCCTTGTGCCTCAAATGGTAAGCTTCACTTGCACAGAAGAAAATGAAGCTGCAGAAAGAAAGGCAGTTCCCATAGATTTTGCTGTCCTCAGTGGGACTTGAGAATTTCCAACATTACTCTAGAAATATGAAGCCATATCAAAAAAACCCTCAGTCTGATTAAAAACTGTGAGATAGCCAGCAGTTAAGAGCAGTTGGAGAACACATCAAATAAATAGTCTTGCTGTTTTTCTTGAGTTTCCTTTCTTCCAATAAGATCTTGGTGAAGGAACCACTTGCAACTCAGACCAAATCAAGTGCTCTGTTGAACTGAAACCCATGTGTGCTGAAGGGAAAAGGGATGATATATTTTCTTTGACAATTGAAACACTTCCTAGGCCACCCACACCTTCATACAGTTATGAAGAATGTCTCTGAGCATTTCAAGACTGTTTTTCCCAGACTGTGCAATTGGGAGTTAAAAAATATATGGTAAAAACTTCCAAGAAGCTTATTTTGACTTTTTGTTGAGAGCTGTGAAACCTGTTCCCACTGTCAGTTTTCTCTCGATACTTGAAAATCTTTTTCCCTAGTTACAAGGTTTTTCTTACCTTATTCCTTGGATTCCCATCTCCTCACAAGCAATCAAGTAGCCCTGAGGGTCTCATTTGCAGAAGCAGTCCATGCTTTATCTGATATGAATCATATCATTTGGCTTCATTTGTGAAGTTCTCAATACCTTTGAAATCAAGCTCTCAGATGTGATCCATTCAGTTTCTGAAGGCTCTCTTCATGTGGTATTTCACTGGAATAGGTTTGGACACCCATACATGTTCTGGATAATACAGAGATTTGGAAATTAAGATTTATTTTTTTTTTTTGCCCAGATGCATTGTGAATTTCATAGGATCTAAACTAAGTAATGACAATTTTTTATCTAAGACCAAAACTATATTGAAATTTTATCTTGATGAACTTGTCTGATTCCCTCATGATTGTGGGCAAATGACAGACATCTAAGTTTAATTGGAACTACTTACTTTCTAGCATTACTAAGCAAGGGAAATGTAAAAAACATGAAGATTCAAGAAGTGTTGATGGACTCCATTCTCTTCAAAACTCCTACAGGAGCAGAGGTCTTTAAATATAATGTAGATCATGAAATTTTTGCTTTCAGGTGCTGTCACAGAAGTTGGTGGCATTGTATATGGAAAAATAAATGACAAATTGTATTGCTAGTTTTAGAAGCCCAGCAATTTCATCTTTCAAGGTATATTTTGCATTGAAGAAGAACCTTAAAAGGAGGAAAGTATGGCAAAAAATCAAAAGGAGCATTTTATACAAGTTTTGTTTAGACTACCTGGTGAATTTCTACAATGACAGAAGACTCCCCAATTCCTCCAATATGCATACTGTATACTTGTTAGACTGAATAAATTCCAAACTTCACCAAGAAAGTTAAAAAATAAATTAAAAAATCTGTAATAAAGATCCATATCCTGAAGACCTTTCAGTCCAAAGGCTTGTACTGGTAACTGAAAGTGAGGACCGCCAAGCAGGTGTTATCACTGTAACATTTTACCAAGAGGGTATGAACATCTTTTGGATAAAATGGAACAAGGAAGTGGAGAAATCTGAGTACGTGTTATCTGAATTTTGTTTTGAAAAGGGCTTGTTCTGGGTTCATGAATGAAAAAATTAGGTTTGGGAGGCAGTTGCATTGTAAAGGCAGTAGGAGAAAAAAAGGGGATAAAAACCCCCAAAACAAGTAAGGAAAAGCTTAAAGTGTGGACTAGAGGCAAACTGTGAAAGCACTGATAAGATTTCCACAAAAATTTTATCTGAGCTATCTAAAATACTGGCATTTAATATTGGCTTACATCAAATGCAAAGTGTCCAGGTATATATATAACTAAATTTCAGATTTCTTTTAAATATAATTTCTGTGAATTATTCCTCATTGTATTTATCTGTATTCAGAACCAGAAGTTCTAGGTATACAGTACCTATGAACAATACCTTGAGTTGTTAGTTTTTGGCTTCTGGTGTTGCTCTAAGTTTTCATTTTTCATGACCACGAAAATGGGAGAATCTAAGGTAACATCTTCAGATATAATCTTGACCATTCAAATGGTATATATATGGCCATTCCATGATTTATTTTAATAAATTATCAGTTACTCTATGAAGGCTGGATGAATGCAATTAATTTTGTATTTCACAGCTATGGCTTATATTGCTGGAATAAATAGTCCTTTGTTATTTCCATTGACACTATTCCACTATTCTAATTAGTATTTACATGATTACTGGAATGATCACAGGCTTGGTTTAATTAAAGGTAAAAGCGTCAGAATAAAATGTTCAAACTGTTTAAATGACCTGACATTGAATTTCCACTTTCAGAACAGATTTAGGCACTGAAACATAGTAATAGATAACATCATAACTGTTATGCATAATTTTTGAAAATGGAATGTAAATTAAGGACTTTTGAATGCTAATGTAGCTCCACAGAGTCCAAAGTCTAGAAACTTGCCATTACGTTTCACATTTGTTTTGACAATACTGCAAAAAATCTTCTTACTGTAATAGCCACATGCAAATACACCCATTTTTTACTAAATTTATTTTGTTCTGTTGCCTCCTGTCACCTTCTCACTTGCCTTCCTTATTTCTTGTCACATCTCTGAACCCCATAGACCATCCGGATTTAACTAACTCTCTGCAACTCCCCACAGAATGCATTCCTCTGTCAGCACATATGCTTCTCATTCACCAATATTGTTATGCATTCGATTTTTCCCCCCTCTCTTTTTACTGCCACTACCTTGTTGGCATTGTAAAAAGAGAATATATTTAATGGGCCCTGAACCACTGTCATTACACGCTCCAGACAGCAACCCAGGGTGCAACCGGCATCTCACCGCAAGTAGGAAATGAGAAATTCTGGGCTATAATGAGAGCTATTGAATTTTTTTACAGCAGCTTAACATAGGCTATTTAGCTCAGGTGTTTCAGTAATGGTAATGCACATGGAAGAAGCAGTGCTTTAGGCCCTTGGGCTTTTTCATCTTTCTTCCACCTCAACATGTGAATCAATGTAATTCTCATGAAGGAGTCACAGTAGCCCTGGCAAGATATGATTTCAAGTGTATGCTGTACACTTACTCATGTTATTACTTGTATATCTTTAGCAGCTACCTCATTCTAGCTTTTTTTTTGGTAACAAAATTTTTTTTTTGGTTGGTACCAAAAATTTTCCTTGCTACTCTGAATAGAAGGCCCATTGTTCTTACATAAAGTCTTCTCTGAGTCAAGCATCCTTTTCTTCCTTTTCAAACAATCTTTTAGAAGTCCTTTCCCCCCCCCCTCTTTTTTCCCCCCTAATACAAAGAAATAAACCCTTTCTACCTGAAAATTTTTATTTTGTAGAAAGGATAGTCAACTCATCCTTCACATTCTGCAGCCATGTCACCTTTTACAGCACAGCTGCAAGGCTTGAAAGACTTGAGAATGTGAGGAGAAAGCCAGTCTGGGCCCCTCTGGTTTCAGCATAGCTAGGATTTCACCCCATGTGCCCTGAAACTGGAGGTCATGGCCAATGTCTGCAATATGAGACTGGGATGAGGTCACTAATCTAATCATGACCTAAGCTTATGCTGGAATTCCTGATTTTGGAGACACAGATGCAAAAGAAACCAGTTTGGGGGGCCCTAATAAACCAATTAAATGCATCACAGTAGCATTCTCGTTCACCAGATTTTTATATTCATTCAAACTGTCTTCTCATGAAAAGTCAGTAAAGATGGTGGTCTTTCTGACTCAAAACTATTGGGAAAAGAGTATGACTTTGCTCAGTGAGACTGAACTTCTGTTGAAAGTTTTTTTAGGACAACAGTTATCTCCTTCAATATAATTATATATCCTTTAGCCATACGGAACTCTACTTTCTTCTAGGGCCTTTAGGATCTGGAATATATTCAGTATGATAAACAAGAGTTGGTTCAGCACTGACAAAAAATATCAAAATCTGTTCACATTTTAAAGACATCCAAGGAAAAAAATCATCCCTTCTCTTACCTGTAGTAAATGTCCTATCATGGTTTATGAGTTTGGAGGTACCTGTATAAGCCAGAAGTCCATTTGCAAGTTAATATTTTTAACCTAAAAATTTATAAAAATGTACAGTTTTATACCTGAGGCTTTAGGTGATCTTCCTTCCACTTCTGTTTTTCTTGTGGAGGAGTTATTAATAAAAGCTTTGATGTTATTTCAAGTACTGCTGGAATGTGTCCAATCACACTGGGAATGGGCAGAGTGTAGGAAAATAAAAAGAACAGCAGATCTTTTACTGTCATTGATGCACAGTCTGGGGCATTGTTTGTAAAACTGCATCAGATAAAAATGCTGTGTTTTTCTTTTGTCTTTTGAAAAAAACAAAACAAAACAAAAACAATATTTAAACAATTCTGCAGAAAGCTCAAGTATTAGTTCTTTTCAGTATCAAAAAATGACTAACTCTGGTATGCTTTCAGAATGCAAAAGCACTATGGTTAAGAGTGAAATATGTACTGTTACAAACAAACAAAACTAATAAATAGACAGGTTCCCATCTCCTGACATGGGGAAAATCAAGCCTTCCGGGAAAACTTTGTGACATATACAGCAGACTGTCTATGAATTCATGTAATATTCCACTGTGAACCTTTTCTGTCCTTTTAGTTAAGAATATGAAGTGACACCAAGTAAAACGTGTACATTTTTTCTAATACAGCAAAGAATACTCATCCAATTAAAGCACTTCATAATCTATGTGAGCCTGTAATTTCTGGATATATTTATTATTACTTAATGTCAACAAAAATGTCTTTAAATATAAAAGCACAGTTTTTTGTCCTGAGAAAGCAGATTTGTTTTAAGACCATTGATATGCACAATGAAGAGGAGAAGAAGCGATATCTCCACTGGACTTCTTATTTTCGACATCTGGTTGTGGTCCGTTGGGAGAAATGTAAGTAACAGTTTACCACATGGATTACAAATGTGCTGAATTGCAAGAATGAATATTAAATGAAAATATCCATAGCACCTGCAGCTTGTCCGGGAGAATTCCCCTTGTGTGTTGTGGGTGGGTTTTCTGAAAAACCCCTAGTGAGATGCAAACTGCAACTGCAGCTGCTTGTAGTAGCAGCTTGTCTAGTGTTACTGAAGAGTTTGCAGATTCTATTCCCTTCAATGAATCAACATTGATCAGGGCTGCCAACAGGCTAAAAAAAGAAAATGAGGCAGCAGGAGGAGGGTTGCAGGGGAAGGATTATGATCATTACTGTTACTCCCCCAGATTTTAGATTATCAGGAAAAAATTAAAAATAGTGATTAAAAAAGAAAAAGAAAAAGAAAAGGCAAGCAAAATGCATTATGAAATCTAAAGCCGGTTTGATGTATTTTGGTGAGAAAATAGTGTTTGCTCTGTCAAAAGGTCAGACCTGCTTTTTTCACAATAGAAACCTGCAATTTTGTGTTTTGCTGACTTCATATGCATTCTGTATATACTGAGCACTGTACACATGGGACACTTAGCTAGATTTCAGATCTTATATTAGAGGGGATTAAACAGTAGAGAATGTTTCCCCCTTACTATTACCTTTTTATTTTAAAGAGACCAAGCTAATTCTACATGAACATGCCCTGAAAAAAGAGTGGATCATTAGGAAGTGTCAAATTCCCTGTTTTGATTTTACCTTCCAAAGAAATGGTGAAGAACAGACTCTGCATGCTCCACATCTTTTTATCTGGCCTTTCTGAAGAGCACTTGCACATTTAGGCATAACAAAGTGGAAATCAAAGGCAGATCAATGTTGGCAGCACAAAAAGGGAATCGTTAGTCTTTCCTTTGGGTTTTATAATGTCAAGATGATAAAAAATATGAACGTCAAGTGGTACTTAACTTTTTTTTTTTTTTTTTCCGTAAGAAAAAAGTTAATATTTTTAGCTGTGAGAGGCTGCCAACTTATTCTGTTCTGGAATTTGTGTAGGATCTTGCTACTATTACAGAAAAATGAAAAACTTTATGCACATTTCTTTGTATCTGTTTGATAAAAGAGGTCCACAAGAAAACCCCAAGTTGCACAGGGATTAGAAGAGGGTCACTTGGCAAGCACTTGTTACCCCGAGGCAGCCTCGGCAGGTGACTACCTCCAAATGGTAGGCTTTCTCTGGAGGTGATACTTCTACCTTTGTTTCTAGCCTGTTGTACAAATATTTGGAGCATATCTAAAGAAACCCATTGAATCACAGTGCCTGTATGCAGTTCCAGATTTTGCTTCCCTTGATTTTATATCCCTGTAAATCACAGTCTGATGCTGACAGACAGGATATGGAACATACCAGCTCAGTAGTGGAGACCCCAGATGGGTGCTGGACAGTGTGTGTCTTGCCATTGCTCCTGTGAGTATTAAGGTCCACATCCCAAAGAGAAGTGAGTGAATCAGAAGAGGGAGCTCTAGCTGTGCTAATAAGGCCAGAGGGAGACTTGTGTTGGAGTATACTCAAAGTAGGAAGAGAGAGATCCTCTTTTTCTGTTTTTCATGGAAAAGAAGGAGTTGTATTCCTTTCTGCCCCTCTGGAAGTCCATATTTTCATCCTAGTTTAATAGCTCCCAACAGACTCACCAGTAACCTATTGTACTGTGCGTCTTGTCTCCTCCCTCACTCTTCTTTCCCTCCCATGCAAACTCCAGGCATCCTACCAGCAGAGGCTCCAGCTCTCCAGGAGTCTCTGATGGGGAGATTTCATTCATTGTGCTTAAAACGTTTACATGAGTTCAGTTTCTAAACCTATTGTGAAATATCTTACTAGTCTACACAGGAGGACTTCTACATAATGGTCTTCAGAGACATTGCAGACCTTTGGACAATATCTCTAAAGGAATCAGAACTGTAAATGTTCCCAAATAAGGGGCAGTTTTGGTTTGTCCCCTACAATGGAGTTAAATGTGGGAGAGAAAAAGATTTTCCTATCCTGTGTGGCCTTTTGTAGGTATTTCCTTCCTTATCACTCTTTTTCTCCCAAGATGAATGAATGTTCAAGAGAAGTAAACCATTATAATGTTGCTTCTGAGTCCCATTGCCCTGGCTTGGACACTACCACTGAGAGGCATAACAAAGGAGACTGCAACAAGAAATAAGTGCTTTTGTCTGCTTGGAAACTTTGGGAGAGGTTTGGTGTGTAGCCATTGGGAAAGGGCCATTGTAACCCATCCCAGTCCTGTTGTGTTCAAAGGGATATGCAGACTCCTTAAAAACACTGCAAATTTGACAGTATACTAGTGTTTTCTGTGTTTCCCAAGTCATTTGTGTACCATTTTACAGGAAAAATTACTTTCTGGAGATTTGGATAAACTGCTATATTGCATGCTAGACAGAAACTGTTTAAGAAATTAAAGATGTGCCTGCATCCTTAAGTTTTCTTGTACAGAGGCTCCTGGGTTTTGACAAGGAGCAGATGTTCTGCACACTGCTTACAATCCTTTTTGCTACTGATTATTATATCATTAAAAAAGGAATTAATCATAGTTTTTAGCCCTTTGTGAGTCATACAGAAGTTAATAAAAAGCTTGACTAATCATCACTGGAGGTGCTTCAGCTTTCTCTTGGGGAAATCAGTGTCTTTGACTTTACATATCCTTCTAGCATACACAGATTTACAGTCATCCAAAGCATAGGGAGGATGCTCCTGCTCTACAGGGATGCAGGCAAATTCCGTGATGAGGAAAGAAGTGGCAGGATATCTGTCATGTGGCACTGACTAAGTTGCACTGGGCAAGGCTAATCAGAGAGAGATCTTAATTGACAAGAAAGCTTCAATATGAAAAAGTAAGAAAGCAACTAGCATCAGAATGTAGATTTCTAGAACAATGTGCTTCTGTGTAAAGGAGTGTACTTAAAAAGATCTCCTATTGATAGACAGCTCACTTGTCCTGAGGCATCTCCAGGGCCGTGGTGGCCGTGTTCTCTGCAGTGGGCTCTTGGTCAGCTCTCCAGGGAATTCTCAGCTTGGGCTTCCAACACAAAATGCAAAGACATTTACTAGAAAGTGATTTAAACAATAAATACGGGAACGCAGCATCATATTTTTCTTACCAATCACTCCAACAAACAACACTTTCCTTGCTAAAAATACCTTAAATGGACACCTGCAGGTGAATATGTGTCAGAGCTCATGGGGTTGCATGTAATGAATAAGGTAATTGGAAGATTAGCAATTTTTCTTTTGGGTTGGTTTTTAATATTTCATCATGAGTTTACTGGAAAGGATGCAGCTGAGATCTATATTACTATAATGCTTACATGTGTGACTTTTAATGGACAGAAATTGAAAGGACCTATCTTTCTGGTTAGTGAAAACCCTAATTACTCATTATTCCCTGCTTCCTACTTTTGCACAGTCCTTGGAGCCTGCTGGTGAGCTGCATAAAGGTGTTTCTTTTACAAGGGTTTTTATAGAGACACCTGTTAGGACTGATATAGTTAATGCTGCATCAACATTTCCATTGATTTGGTTTATGACCCAGCTGTAAAAACTCCTTTTAGTCTGAGATTTGATGAATGATGACTGAACCAAAAAGCACAGGGAAAATAATGATTGTAACTTACTAGAGGGCAATATCAAACTAGATGAATTGGAAATAAGGAAGTTCCAGAAGCATGTTTTGCATATGTAATGTGAAAAATATTACTTTCTACAATGACTGTTTGGAAGGTCTTTAGACACAAAAGTCTAGTGCCTCTGTGTACATTTTAAAAAATAATTAAATCAGGTGATTTCAAATGGAGAAATGCCTCCTGTGCAAGTAGTTTAATTATTTTGCATTAGGAAATTATTTTATATTTTAGACAAGAATTCAGAATAGGCTATGATTTAAGGTATAATGCATTTTCTATTTTGGACAGATTAAAGAATCCTTTGATACTTACTGGGGAAGGTGGAAGAAATATCACTGATCTTTTCGCCTCTATAAAACAGGTAAGTAATATGGAAAACATAAAGACTCTCTGTGCTTATTAAGTGATTAAGTTTTTATTAAGTGATGGCACAGGAGTTCTGCATGTTCTGTCCAGAGACAACCCACAGAAACAAGTGACCCATGTGAAACAAAACTTTGTAAGGTGCCTCATGTACTAAATAATTTGTCTCACCTTCCCCCTCCTCTCAGGGCCCAAAACCACAAAATGCAACCACATGTTTTGGTAATAGTCTTCCAAACTGAAAAGAGGACCATTAATGGAGGGCAGATCTGTTTTTAAGCTCAAAAGAGTCAGCCATTATAGCAGTAACAGACATGCTTCTGCAAGTGGTCCTAGTGTGGGTCATGTGTCCCACCCCTTCTGTGGCAAAGGTGGAGCCAAGTAATTACAGACTGAGAGCAATTTTACCTGCAGAGTGAGAGCTAGACTACAGCAAAAGAAGACAACGGTGTCCTAGGGATGTGAAATTACATAGAACTTGGTCTAAATATCTGAGATAATCCATGTCCCTTTGAAAGCAAAGGGTGATGCATGTCTGTAACTATTGGTACTGAACCTGAGCTCATTCATTGCACCTGACTTGGGGCACGCACTGTTAGTTCCATTACAGTATATTGTAACTTAATATTAACACACGGAAATATTTGAGTGAATGGCCTCAGCCTGGGTGACTTATGCTACACTCATCAAGGCAGTCAATCTCCTGGAGGGTTCCAAATTTGCTTAACTCTTGTGGGTTTGCTAAATGTGATATAAATAATGGGGTTGGCATCACTTTTGTCAACAAGAAGAAAAGACTGATTTTCATTGTAAAAAAAAAGTCCATTTGTGAAGACAATAATGTCTAAGGTAAAATGTGAGAGCTGGGGTCTCAAAGGATGTGGAAGTTTAAGAAAATGTGAGATCTGATCCAGAGTTCACTGAAGTCATGGAAAGATTTCCCCCCTTCTACTAGTGGATATTGAATGAGCCCCTTGGATCAACAGAAATAGAGGAAAAGCCAGAAACAAGTTATCATGACAGGTTAGAAAGATGGCAATAGCACTCAGAAAAATATGAAAGTGTAATAAATATGATGTAAAAGTAATGCTTTTATTTTAATAGCTGGCATTCTGTCTGCTAGTCCTCTTGGTTAAGCGCCAGGCCAAAGTATTTAATATCCATCAGGAGTTTTAGGCCTGATTTTTTGATCATTACTCACTTTCAGTAGCACATGTTAATTTGATGTCCTTTGTATGGTGACTATGGCCAAGTTCTTGCTGGCATATTCCCTAATGGACACCAGTTCAGAATTTACTCCAATAGTCAGTCCCTGGAAGTAATAAGATTTAGTTTAGCAGATCTTTATTAATTTCAAATGATGAGCATGATTATGTTGCATGTACTAATTCTGACCAAGTTACAGGTGAAATAGACATTTATACATATGTGTGCACACACACGCACAAAAGAACCATCTGTAGAGTGAGAAAAATTTATTGCCAAGAATACTATGTCATTGCTTTTATTGAGCTCAAATTAATCAGAGATTGAGCTATGCAGTGAAGAAGGAGCTGTTGTTTTACAAGACAGTACAGTCTCCTTGTGAATTACAGCAAAAGGCAGCACAGTTTTTTTACCATGGTCTTCACAGTCAAGACTTAAGATGGCATTTAGACAGCTGATTTGCAATCAACAGGAAATAGGTATCTAGGTCTTTGTACCTGATTGGAAGATTTTTGGACAAAGCAGTTACTTTTCTGCTGTTTTACAACTCTAGCAAGGTCAGAATTCAATTTTGTTCCATGGAGTTGTTCATTGTAGGTATATTGTCACAGTTCAGGCAAAGGGTGCTGTCTACAGTCTTCTGAGGAGAAGTTGATGGACAAGAAAACTACAACCTTCTGCCTGCTAAGGACCAGTCTAAATGAGGCACAGACAGAAGCAGAAAGGTAAGTGTGCTTTGGCAGAGAATAAATACCTGATACCTCCTTTTGTTCCTGGAAACTTATCTGCTTCAGACACAGGCCACAAAACCACTTTTGTTAAGTTCATAAACCACTCTGGAAAAGCCTGATTAAAGCAGAGTGATGAGCAAGATGTTTTTATGGATCTGTGAGTATAAAGGAGACATCTTGAATTCCTTTTCTAGCCTGCCAGTCGCTATTTATCTTGCTTGGATAGAAAAAAAGCACAATTATATGAAAAATGGTGGGCAATACTTCATTTTAAATATTATTCAGGAGAAAAAAAACCCCAAAAACAAACCTTGGCATATCGTGTATTTTTTCTCAAGTATGCCTTTATACTGTGTTCAAATACACATTTCTGAGATCATTAATTTTAACTGACTAATTAAAATGGTATTTACTGTCCATAATGATTTTCACTTTATCTTTGCCTTCTGAAACCAATTTATAAAAGACTTTAAATTTACATTTCAAACTAATTTTAGCAGGAAGTTTATTTTCAAAATTTATTGAGTGTCTGCAATCTGTTCTTACCTTTTTATACAATAAATTTTCTTTCTACTTCTGCATGGGACGGTAGGAATGGGCATAAAAGCTTTAAAAAAGTGAAAAGAAATAACATCTATAAATAGAACATTACCCAGTTGTTAGCACAGGACTTAGAAGATATAACATATTTTACTAAATCTTTTAATTCTGTGCATTTCTCATATATTACCTTTCATCAAATTCCAGTTTTCAATAATCCTTACAATTTCCTGAAAAGGAAGAAAAGGCGGTTGTACTATGTCCTAGCTTTTAGCTGAAACAGAGCTGGGTTTCTTTTTAGTAGTTAGAATAATGCTGTGTTTTGCTCTCAGCCTGGTATTTGTTATGAGAGAGACACTGATGACATACCAGTGTTTGCATTTTTGTCACTGGAAGTGAAGGATTTCATGTTTTGTTAGTCTACAAGCACAAGATATAAAGAGGCAAGGAATATTTAAATTAACAAGTTAAATTGGCATTTGGATATGTCAATGGGATATTCCATATCATATCATGTCATGTCCAGTATATTAGTGAGGGTCTCTTCCTCTTTTAGCTCTCTCTGGCTTTGTCTTGTGCTCTCACTCTCCCAGGACTGCGGTTTCGGTTCAGGTTTGTCGCTTCTCTGGGATCATTATCTGAGAACGGGCCGGGCTTGGTTGGCGGGTGGTGAGCAGCTGCACTGGGTGTCGCTCATTTGCATATTTTGTTATTGTTGTCATTATCACTACTATTTTAATATTAGTATTATTTTAAGTTTTATTTTATTTCTATTATTAAATCTTTCTTTTCTCAACCTATAAGATACCTTACCCCCAGTCCTCTCCCCTATCCCCTGGGGGTGGGGGGAAAGTGGGTGAGTGGCTGTGTTGGCTGCTAGCCAAGAGCTAGCCTAGTGAAACTATCACAAACTGGGTTAACATAATTTTGTTTGATGAAATCAAAGTCTGAAGTTCAGATATTTGAGAACTAATGTATATCACTAAATGAAATCCTTTCCCATTTCTTCCAGTTTGCCATGATTTTTTCTCAGATAAGAGTTGTGTTTATCACTGGAGAATCTGTTATCAATTCTTTGATATCATTTAACCTTCTGTGAATAAAAGCATGAGGTAATAAACTTCAGTATAAGAAAAATCAGACTTTTAAAAACTACATCACATAAATCTTATAGCATATTGTGTGAGAAATATAAGTGGTATTCAGTCACCGAGCATTTCTTTCCATCGCTCCACTGACTGACGCCCTTCCAGAACTGAAAACTGCAAATAGGCAGCTTTGCCTAGTATGCACAGTGACTTCTAAGTGCTGGAAACATTTAGTTCCAGCTGCAGAGTACAGAGATAATCAGCATTGGAGATCAAATTATGACAAGGTCAAATCATGACTAAGGTAATTTTCAGTATTACGGAGCATAAGAATTACATAGGTAGTTGAACACAAACATTCATTCTCATTTGGCACTGTAATTTGAATGAAAGAGTTAACGTTGTTATTTAGTTAGAATATTAGTATTATTTTTTGTAAAGTCTCATTCATTGTTAAAATGGCAACTGTTTTATTGTAGTAAGCTTTTTACCTTTTTTACTGTTTCTAGGGCAGTTTATGTATGCCATGGAGACAATCAATTACACAACAAATTATTCCCCTTTTAATTGTTTAATAATGATAGTTAGGAAAGAATACTTATGTGTCTAGATATCCTCACAACCAGATAGAGAAACACACAACTTCTTTTCTTAATTGAAAATTGTGCACTATAATGTCACAATGTCAATATCGTCCTAATCATTCAAAAAAGTTACAAACTGCTTTTGGTCTTGGGCAGGGGCAAGTTGAAAGGGAAAAGAATTTTTGACATTTTTTTGTCCTGGTCATGATTCATGCATAGTTTTAATATGACCAACTAAAAATACATATATAATAACTTAGATAATGCAATTTTTATTTTTTTTTTCGGGGGGGGTGTTTTGTTTTTGATTTTTCTTTTTTATATAAAGACCAAGGTCCACTTGTAATTTCTGAACTTTAAAAAATGGTTGACTGATAGAAAAACTGGTTTTCTGTGATAAATACACTGTGTCCATGATACAAATCCCCTTTAAACCTCAGGAAGGCCTCTCTCAACTTCTAGTTTAGTCACTTTTTCAAAAGAATTTCCCAGAATTTGGTTGCCAGACTCTAAAGTCTCCAGTGAACCCTTTCTCACAGCTCTGTTTCAAGTAGTATATCCTTTTTATGAAATTTGGCTTGGGAATGGTGCTGACCTTGAAGAAAGTGAGGTGGCGGATTTTAGTGCTTTGTGCCAGGTCTTTGGCTGCTATTCCTGTGTTGTAATCACCTTATCTATGAGGCATTTGTACTAACCAATCAAACTAACAAAATAAATAAACATCCTAGTATAATGAACAACATGTTATTTTACTTTGCTAATTTCTTGAAGGATTTTTGGCTGCAGTTAGTTGGTGTGGTGTGGGTTTTTTTTTTTTCCTGATATCATTCCTGACATTTATTAAATATCATTTTTTATCTAGTTGAAGTGTGTATGAGAATCTCTGACCTACTGAGAATTTCACCAATTGCCAATGAATTGAAATTATTCTATGCATACTTATTAGGTCAGAGTCACAGAGACACTGAACTTATGTTTAGTATTTAAACTGTTCTTCCTGAAGAGCATATTGCAGGCTTAATCCTATTTCAAACTCAGATGAGTTGAGTTTGGCTTCAGTTCTTCAGTTGTATTCTGTACAGACTATGATGTAAACAGTGTATATGTTAGGTCACAGAATCACAGAATTGCCTAGATTGGAAAAGGCCTTTAAGATCATTAAGTCAAATCATTAATCATACACTGATAAGTCCCCGACTAAACCATGTCCCTCAGCATTATTTCTATGTGACTCTCAAATACCTTCAGGCATGGGGACCCCACCACTGCCCTGGGCAACCTGTTGCAATGCCTGAGAACCCTTTCAGGAAATAAATTCTTCCTCATATCCAATCTAAACTTCTTTTTGGTGCAACTTGAGGTCATTTCCTCTTGTCCTACCACTTGTTACTTAGTTGAACAGACCCACCCCCATCTCTCTACACCCTCCTTTCAGGTAGTTGGAGAGAGCAATAAGGTCTCTCCTGAGCCTCCTTTTCTCCAGGCTAAACAAGCCCAGTTCCCTCAGCTGCAAATATTCCACCGTAAATATGTCCCACCATAACCCACATCACAAAGAGCTCTAGAAGAATAAATAGCAGAGTCTTGAGTCACACATTAATTCTGATTCATTTACAAATTACAAGAGGGATAGTCAAGATGGTTTGTTGATCAAGCAAGCAGAATTAGAGCCTGTTCACTCCAAATGCTTCTATTATTTTTGTCACATGGGTTAATAAAGGGCCAGGCTGTTATAATCTTACTTATGCTGAGCAGTGACTTATTCCATATATAGTCTATGGGGGTTTTTTCAGTGATAGCTGCTTGGCGAATGACCATGTTCTTAGCCATGTTGCAGTTATAGTTTGCTATATATTAGTTTGCTTCATACTGGATGGCTCAGCATTGCTACAGGTATGTGTCTGTGAAAGCTGTTGATATCACAAAGTGCTGTACAGAAAATAATTTATTAACTTCTTAGGGTAAGTGAAGCAACAACACTTGTTTTTTATGAGTTAAGTTCTTCAGAATTTTGCTTTACTAAGCAGCTTTGTGTTGGGTTTTTGTTGGTTTTTTTTTTAATATCAGATGTGCAGAAGGCAAAACAAACCTAATTTGTGGAGATTCTGTTTTTGTTTGTTAGGAGTGCTTTTTTCTTTTTAAATAAAGGCAATGGATAGGACAACATTACACTCCACAACAGAGTGCCTTGCAGCTTTTGAAATTTCCAAATGCTGCAGGTGAGTGGGACTCACAATTGTGGTTTTGCTGTGCGAGTTTCACAGGGACAGTAGGAGTTTCAGAAACCAGAACACCAACCAAAAATCTGCCCAGTCTAGAAGTGTTGAGCAGACAGAGGGCGGGATGGATGAGGAGCTAACCGAGAGCTTATGGGCAAGGATGAAAGGGAAGGCAGGGAAAGGGGTGGGGGTCTGCTACAGGCTGACAGACCAGGGAGACCGAGCATATGAGGCCCTTTATAGGCAGATAGGAGCAGCCTCACATTCACAAGCCTTGGTCCTCATGGGGGACCTCAACCACCTAGATCTGCTGGAGAGACAACACAGCAGGCCACAAACAATTCAGGTGGTTCCTGGAAT
>NW_010287665.1:0-4405 GCF_000700745.2 Antrostomus carolinensis
GATGTACTAGAAATGTTGAAAAAGGAGTTTCAAATTAGATTTAAAGGGTTTCGTCTCCATTAACAGGACATACAGCTTTTTTGGAACCCATTTTATGTTGACATTTAAACTGTTGATCCGATTTACCAAATGGAATTGGCCGAACTACAGACTTGTGACACTCTGAAAGATGCATTCAAATCAAGCAGCCTTACTAATTTCTATGCATTTCTTCCCTCAGAGACATATCATAATCTCAGGAACCATGCACTCAAAATTGCAACTGTCTTTGGCAGCACCTATGTCTGTGAGCAGACGTTTCCCCGAATGAAACATCTGAAATCTCCAATCAGATCCAGACTAACTGATGAACACTTGCATCACTTGCTACAACTAGCAGTGACAAATATGGAACCTAACATTGACCATCTCATTAGCCAAAAGCAGGCCCATAGTTCACATTGAAATATTATTTGTTTTTGTTGACTGCAATTGTTCTTCATTTTAAATATTGCATTCTTTTTCCTTTTTTTTTGTGCACTACCACAAATAAAATATGTGCAGTGTGCATAGGAATTCATTCATTTTTTTCCAGACTATAGTCCAGCCCCCAACAGTGTCTGAGGGACAGTGAACTGGCCCCCTGTTTAAAAAGTTTGAGGACCCCTGATCTAAATCCTCCTGGCAGTTAGGTTCATTCTTTTAGTGGAGAAACCAAAGACCATGCTTGCTTTCTAGTATAATTACATTGACCTAATTAAGCAATGACACACCAGGGGTTAAAACATTTTAGTTGCTGTTTGTTTGGCTTTTTCTTCATGGAACTTACAGCAAGCTCTTCCAATTAGATAAACCATGTGTGAGTCAGAAAATGTAACATAATCTATTACAACTACAATTTTTGTCAGGGTGGCAAACGAGATACTGCATTATAAGGAATGCAGCACAATTGTCACCCTTTCCTTCGAATAAAAGGCAGTAACTTTTGTCTGTATGGTGTCAATGAGCCCAATGTAAACACTTCGTTCACAGCCACATCATTACCATAAAGATGTGTCTACAGTGAGATCTGAAAGAAGACAAATAATATTACAAGATTTCTTCATATGTGAAGTGAAAAGGTATTAGTTATGTAGCATTTATTAATAATTACTCAGAAGCTGAGACTGACTTATCCTAGATTAATGTCTCTTCCTTATTCATCTTACCTCCTCTGTCATGATCCTGACACACATTCAGCATCAAGAAACCGAGTAGAGCTATGCATTTTGATACCTAAAGATCCCTAGACATCTAAAGTAGCTCTCCTCTGCTTAGACAGCATAAGTCACTTAATACAGCAGGACTTTCACAGGTTTCCAGTTAGTACTGGAATGCAGTGTTTACTTTCAGGAGGTTTCAAGTTAGCAGCGCAACCTTATGGCAATAGAGGCTGACCCCATATGGGGCTTTATTAGCAAGAGTGCAGTCAGTCTGTCAAGGGAAGTGGTTACTCCTCTCTATTGTGCACCTCTCAAAAAGTAGCTGACTCTATCTTCTCTGTAACTTCCCACTAGGTAGCCAAAGAGAACAGTAAGATCCTCTCTTAGTCTTCTTTCCTTAACCCAGATCCACTAGCCTCTTCTTACTCTTTATGTAGTCCAGCTATTTTCATCATCTTGCTAACCCTCTGAAGGACTCATGCAGGATGTCGATACCTTTTTTTTTTACTGAGGACCAAAAAACAAACACCCTGCTCCAGGTGTGGACTCCCAAGCAGCACAATAGACAGCACTGGCAACCATACTAGTAGCAGTGAGCCAAAAGCACCAGACAACGGGCTGACAGAGCTGAAGGAAGCCACAGGTAGAACTTGAGGAAAGTCTCATAAACTGCAGCAGTAACAGACCTGTTCGTGTACTGAGTGAGACACTGAACTGTGAATAAAACATCAAGACATCCTGCCCATTATCACCCTGACACAGGCGGTTTAGCTACAAGGGACACAAAAAGTGACATGACTGTGTAAAAAGTACTGTGTTAACAGGAACAAATAGCAACTACATGGAGATATTCTGGGTTAAATGATCTGAGTAATTATGTCTAAGGTTAAAAAAATTGTTCAAGTCACAAGGTAACGTGACCTAGAGAGATAATAACACAAAGTAAATCAATCAAAATCTCATTTATATAGAATTTCACCCATGTAGCTGGTTCTTCTAGCTAGTTAAATGCTGTGCAAATGGAAAGGTGATGAAAAAGTAATAATACAGTTTAGAAAGGTAGCAGATGTGTTGCAAGGTAGATAAAGTAATAGTAAGAATAAAGTATGAGGTAATGTACTGAATTAATAATAGAATCACAGAATCATAGAAACATAGAATCAGAGAATCAGAGAATGGTTTGGGTTGGAAGAGACCTTTAAAGTTCATCTAGTCCAATGCCTTTGCGATTGGACAGTCGGGGACAACTTCCACTAGATTAGATTGCTCAAAGCCCCATCCAACCTGATCTTGAACACTTCCAGGGATGGGACATCCACAACTTCTCTGGCCAACCTCTTAGTAGTTAGTAGTGTCTAACTACTCCCATCATAAAAAATTTCTTCCTTAGGTCCAATCTAAATTTACTCTTATTTAGTTTAAAACCATTTCGTTTGTCCTGTCACTACAGGTTCTTGTAAAAAAAAATTACATATCTCTTTCTTGTAAGCCTCCTTTCAGTATTGAAAGGCCACGATAAGGTCTCTCTGGAGTGTTCTCTTCTCCAGCCTATACAACCTCAACTTTCTCAGTCTTTCTTCACAGGAAAGATATTCCAGCTCTCTGACAATTTTTGTGGCCCTCCTCTGGACCTATTATAACAGGTGCATATTGCTGGCTCATATAAAATTTTTCATCTATCAATAGCCCCAAGTCCTTCTCCACAAGGCTGCTCTCAGTCCATTCATCACCCAGCCTGCATTGATTTTGAGGATTCCCTCAACCCAAGTGCAGGACTTTGCACTTAGTCCTGTTGAACTACATGAAGTTCTCATGGGCTCAAGCCTGTCAAGGCCCCTCTGGATGGCACCCCTTCCCTCTAGAGTATCAACTACTCCACTCAGATTGGTGTCATCCTTAAACTTGCTGAGAGTGCACACAATCCCACTGTTCTATGTCATTGGTGAAGATATTAAATAGTATCAGTCCCAGTACAGACCCTTGAGGGACACCATTCATTAGTGATTTTCACTTGGACACTGAGACATTGACTATAACTCTTTGTAAGCAGTCATCCACCCAATTTCTCATCCATCTAACAGTCCATCCATCAAACCCATATCTCTCTATTTAGCACCAAGAATGTTGTGTGGGACTGGATCAAGAGACTTACAGAAGTCTAGGTAGATTACATCAGTAGCTTTTCCCTTGTCCACTGATATAGTCACTCCAGCACAGAAGGCCACTAGGTTAACCAGGCATGATGTGTTGCTGGTGAAGTCATGCTAGCTGTCTCTAATCCCCTGACTTCTATATGTTTCAATACACCTTCCAGGAGAATCTGTTCCATGATCTTCCCAGGTACTGAGGTGCAGTTAACTGGTCAGTAGTTCCCTTATTACCCTTTTTTAAATTGGGTGAAATATTCTCTTTCCTCCAGTCACTGGGAACTAAGCCTGACTGCAAATATAAAATAGTCTAACCCATGTTTACATGACGTTGAACTCAAGGCAGCCAGTTATAGCTTAAGAAAGAGATTTTGAAATGATCACTGACACATCTTTCTAATAATTACCTCAATGTGCAGAGGAATCAAAATAGGCAAAAAACTAAATTTGTGGCAACATTAGAAACAATGTTGAGAGCAAAACAGAAGGTGTCATTTTGCTGTTACATAAAAACAAAGCATACCCACATTGGGAGTGCTATCTACTGTTCCACTCTTCACTTCTCGAGAAGATCATATTAGAATGATAATGAGCGGGTAACCAAAGTGATGGAGGTATCGAGTAAATGTCTTATGAGGGGAGGCTAATGAGACTGGGACTCCTCTTTTTGGATTATAGGGTTGGGGATCTGACTAAGCTTTACAAAATCGTCATAGAGTGAATATAGGTTTGTTATTCACAAAGTCCTGAAGTTCTGTAATTGGGAGGCTCTTATCAAAACTAGTAAGAGTTTCAACAAAAAAAAAGTAAAGAAAGGTTTTCTGTTTTGTTTGTTTTAAACATCAAATTGTACACCTCTAGATTTTGTTGTCATGAGAGGTTCCAGAAGCAGGCAAACCCAACATGTTGAAAAAGAATTTCAGCAAATCCAGAAGCAAGAGAACAAAGTAGATACTAAAGCATATAGGCAAGGTTGTATTTTATACCATAACTAATTCAGTCCTTAATGGAGAAAAAAAAAAAAGGGAAGTGAAAGAGTTGCAGAAAGTGGTAGGACTTGCATATTAGGCTTGGGAA
>NW_010287665.1:5244-5538 GCF_000700745.2 Antrostomus carolinensis
TTGGAAGGGACCTCGAAAGATCGTCTATTCCAATCCCCCTGCCGGAGTAGGAACCTAAAAGAGATTACATAGATAGGCATCCAGGCTGGTTTTGAATGTCTCCAGAGAAGGAGACTCCACAACCTCCCTGGGCAGCCTGTTCCAGTGCTCCGTCACCCTCCCTGTAAAGAAGTTTCTTCTGAAATTTAGGTGGAACCTTCTGTGTTCCAGCTTACACCCATTACCCCTTTTCCTATCACTGGGCAGCACTGAGAAGAGCCTGATTCCATCCTCCTGACATTCGCCCTTTACATA
>NW_010287666.1:0-5660 GCF_000700745.2 Antrostomus carolinensis
TTATTATTATTATTATTATTATTATTAACAAAATATCAGTCTCTGGACATCACCAGAGGGCTTTCCTGAGAATGCAGGGTTAGTCTGGGATATGGCATTGGCTATTTCTTCCCTAAGCAAGTTTAAGCACTATCAAGGATAGTGAAACACCTGCTGTATTTCAGCCTCTGTCATAAGGGGACTGAACTCTCCTTGAGCTTAGTTAGGATAAATTAAATTGAAATGAAAGCGAGGAACAAAACAGCAACCTTTACCATACTTGAGATTATTTTGATACAGATATAACTGAGGAAAGAAGATGAATCAAGATTCTACGTACATCCTTGAGAAGTGCATTTCACTTTTATTCAGATTTCTAAGGAAATATAGGTTAAGTGGCCACAGTGCATACTAGTGTCCTCTTCAGTAACTTTCAAACCTGCTGGCAATTTCAGCCAGATTTGATGGTAAAGTGAAAATCTGAAGGTTAGTAGAGCAAATAGCAGCAATTATTCAATTTCTCTCCAGGTAAGTATATGCTTGTGGATAAAACTTTCCTTCCACCTCCCTTTCCAATCTTATACTGGCATGGCTGATGAATGAAGTGCTTTTAAATAGCACCTCACTTCCCATTTTCCCCATGTTCCAGGACTGTGCCAGATCACTTCTCATAGAAAGGGAGTGTAAGCACTTAGGTATACAGCAATTTCACACCAGCTGGAATAGTGTTGCAGATGTAACAGAGAGAGAGATAAAAAAAAAAAAAGGACAATGCTTTTTAAAAAATGTATTTGATGCATTTTGCTTTGAAAAGATGACCAGCAGGAGCCAGATTACTTATGGAGAAAATGCTATGGGAGAAAAGAAATGGGTTGTTGTCTGCATGGATTTGCCTGTTTTCTGGTTAGACTTTGATACACAATGGAACATGGTCTAAAGGCAGTTCTGTTACATTTGTTCCTATACCAAGGCAAAGTGCAAGTGGTGTATATATATACATAACCTGTGTGTCACGAATCTGACTAAGCTCCCTGGCTAGACATTAACCAGACATTAGAACATGTGTGCCTTAAGCCTTGAAGTCTGAATAAAATCTGTATAGTCCTAGGATTAACTTCAGACCTTGAGGTTTGTCCTTGCTTCAGATTACCCTTTCCCAAATTTTAGCTATCGTGATCATGCTGAGCTGCAACTAATTTCTCAGGTGCATGTGGTGCTGTAAACAAATTATCATTATTCTCTGCTAAATAGAGCAAGAAAATCTTCAAATGTACCTAAAATAACAACTTCTCTTTATATTCCCAGTGTGAGTTTCTTTTCATTCTGTGACAGCCTAAGATGCCTCTGCGGGTCACAAGTTAACTCCTGTTTGGCTTGTCCCCAGGTAAGTCAACTATTCTCTTTTCAAATAAAACTGTTTCTTCTTTCTTCACTTCCTTTGCTCCTTTGCTATCTCTCTCCTTTTTTTTTTTTTTTTTTCAATCCCTGTCTTCTACATCTTTGTTTTGCCTGTGGTAACTCTTCTTGGCTCTGGAATCCCTCTCTATGGAGAGGCAATCCTGTTAAACTTCAGTTTCTCACTGTCCCAAGTGTTTTCATCTCAGCAGATAACCATTAAGATTTAATTACAAACTGCTGCCTTAGTTCTGGAAAGGCTGTAACACAGACCTTGGTCAGCAGTACATGTGCATGGGGATATCCCAAAATACACCTGACTTCTTAGTAACAGCTTCATAATATCAGCCAGAGCTAATAGATTGTGCACAGACTTCCCTCTGCTTAAAATGTAAACCACCACTTCTTTAATGCCCTACGATGCAGCTATACAAACACACAGATTTTCTTCTTCCTCTAGCTCATTTACTCAGCACTCAAGCACCAATTTAGAATGACTGATCTGGTTTTAATCCAGATGGCTTGATGTAGTGGTTTCTCTCCCTCTCACTAACTCCCTCCCTCCTCTCCTTCCCTGGAAATTTGTCTGCAATGTTTGGTTCTCTTTTACAACCTTTGGGTAGGACAGGTATTTTTCTCTCTCTTTTACTGGATACCTGACATTTGTGCTGCCATTTTCTGTTGAGTCTTTCAAGTCACTCCCAGAGATGCAGTGTCTAAAGGCAGCTCTGCTGGGAACAGCATTAGAACAGCACTGATTGTCTCATGATGTGGCATCACTCCTACAGGTAGCAGGTATTTTCCTGGCAGCTTGTTTCAAGCTTAGAGTGGAACAGCATAGCTGATAAGGTGTAAAGTTGTCTACAATACATTAGTGGAGCTCTGTGAAGAAACCTACGCAGCATCTGCCCTGCTCCAGCTCTGCCCAGTATTGTAATCATTATATTGGTAATCTACAGGGCACTTCTGAGAATTAAGAAAAAAAGATACAACAAAACTGCCCATACACTCAAGATGTACGTGTGAAGATAATAAATACTATTATCCTCTCTTTAAAGACTGAGAGGCTGTGTATAAATTATTTACCTAGGGCCCCAAAGGAGCCTGTGTTTGACTAGGGAGCTGAACTTTAATTGTACCTGACTTTAATCCTATGTTCTGACTGTACCTCCCTCATTACCTACCTGTCCATTTTCATTACCACTCATATCCATCAGACTCATTAATAAATCTAAGAGGGTGTTTTGTCATGGCTTAAAACTTAATCGAGACCTAGACTGGCAGTGTTTACTTGCCTCAAACACCCATTGCCTAAAATTACTGTCATTTACACTGAATGCCAGCTACATTATGACATTAACAATGACACAGTTAATGTCAGCCATTAACTTCAGGTTATGGTCACAGAATCACAAGAGATTGAACTTGTTTTTTTGTTTTTTTGGTTTTTTTTTTAAGACACTATTACATACAGCTGGAAATTACAGTTTTACAGTTTTAGTCAGTCAAAGTCAGCGTGGCCATGTTTCTGCTTTTATTGGCAACTCTGGCATTTTTTTTTTTTTTTTTTCTGGCACCAACAGCTGTATATCCTTCAGGATGAAACAGTTCAGAGAGATAACATCACCCCAAACCTTTTTGTTTTTTAAAGGTCTGGTTTGAGTCTTTGAACTCGCTTACTCTCCAGTCAGTCAAGACATAGTGCTAACACATCACAGGCTGTAGGATCATTGTCTACCCTGGTTTACACTGCTTTAAACAACCTCTGCAGGGAGAATGGTTATTGCCCACAAGGGCTAGGAAGGTTCCAAGTCCTTGCCATTTGAGATAAAATTGACTAACTTGAACATCAGTGAAAAATAGCTAGGAATAAACAAATGAACAGTGTCTGTCTCAGGTGAACAGCATTAACTTCTTATAACTGTCTAACTTGATAATTTGAGATTGTCTCACCCTGCCTACAGACTTGTGTTGGACTTGGGGACAGTGGCTGAAAAAGTTATGACCCCAGTTACTGGCCCCTGGTTACTTGAAGCTACTGTCTGAGTTCATCAAGTAATACGTTTGCTTGGTGGTTGAAGTTCAAAACATAAATATATGATAGATTAAATTACTTCCGTTGTTTACAGATACCTCAGGAGTAGACCTACTACTCTGCTGACTCTGAAACATAGACAATCTTTTTCAGGGGAGGTAGGGAAAAAAACTGAGGAAATAACTTCCTCAGTTTACTTTGGAAGGAATCATGTACCAAAGTCCTTGCCAGTAGTTTGACACAGCTGTCACCTGCAGCAACTACTGCCTCACTTAAGAAGGCCTCACTTAAGAAGAATGTATCCAGGAAGGATTATTTCAGCAGCACTGGAGTCTTGAAAATGCAAAAAGAAAAATGAATCAATTTTTATTAAATGCAAAATTTCAAGTGTGATTGGAATACTTTACGAGTTTGGATCAAATTTAATTAGAGAGTTTTTGGAGAAAAAAATGGGAAAATAGTATTTACTTTTAATTTAAAAGAGTTTACCCTCTCTTCAGAAGCATTTTTTAATCCAGCCCTCCTTTTTTGTGTATTATGCCTTAACCTAGGGATATTGCAGGTTTAGTTTACGAATTCTTGTTGCAGCTGTTCTATTTTGAATAACTAATCAAATATTAATTTGAAAAGAAGTTTCTTAACCATGAGGCAATAAACTCAGTCTCTCTTCCCCTGGTTTATTTTTGTGACAAAAAACCGAGCTAGATTAAGGACCAAAGGACTTTCATACCTGCATAGGAACTTTCATTCAGCCTCAAATGTAGCTTCTCACCACAGCTAAAGGAGTCTAAGAAGTGATCAGCTGACCTTAAGAGCTTCTTCTGCTCATCTTGTCCCTTACACCAAAATCAAGGTTTATCTTCTTCTAAGCTGAGACTGACCATGAAGTTGAACAACTAAGTCTACCAAACCAAACCATAACTAAATCAACCCTATCAAAACCAGTGATTTACTGGAGTTGCCTTAGCTCCTGGAAGAGGAGCCATATAAAGTTCAATAAGTACTGCATCTTGGATAAGGAGGCCGATGACTGAATGGACAAAAAAACCCCTTCAGCAACCGTAGGTTAGATCTGTTGAAACTGTTAGGCAATGGGATGTTAGGGAGCAGCGGTGTCTGCTGTGCTGTGGGGTACAGAGAGCTGGGAGCAGGGGTGACAGCATGGCCAGCATGGCAGTGCCCTCACACAGACAGGATGCAGCCCCATGGTACCCCAGCAAGAAAGCAGAGCAGGTCTGGTGATAGTACCATGGTCAGACACTGTGCAGATCACCATCTGTATCCGTAGGGATGGGGCAAGACAGGGGACAAGCTTGAAAATCAAGTCAAGGTCAGGATCAGGTGCATGGCCAGCACAGACAGACGGACAGGTAGTTCAGGCAAGAACCTGAGTGCCGATGCACTTCTGGAGCAGAAGGGGAGGGATGGGGATCTGCAAGGCCTCTCCTAACTCGTTTTGTGCAGCCCTCTCAGAGTCCCAGTCCCAAGATGGCTGTGCCATGCCAGCACTGGCTCTGAGGACCAGCAGCCAGCCAGCCATAAGCAACAAAACAACAATAAAAAAATCTCCCCAAACCTTTTAAAGCTCTTCAAGCAGCTGTACTGGTAACAGAAATAACTAGTGGGAGGACTGTTGGGAAATTGGGAACTTCTTAAGTTGCCCTCACTACTGAAGAAGACATACAGTCAAGACAGGCCTTCAACGGAAAGGTCCGTTGTAGATTTTAATCTCTTAATATGGATAATTCTCTTCCTGTTGTACTCACTACAAGTGTGATTAATTTGAGAATATATAACATGTTCACATTCTCCATCAACAGTATTGCCAAAAAGCCTTCATCTGCTTAGAAGAAAACTATGTTAAAACCAAAGCAAAGTAAAATAGAATAAAATAAAACTGAGCATTGTGAGAGATGACTTCCTTCCTCTGCCTCTGGTGGTGTTTTCAAGCTCATGAAATGTATTGCAGTACCAGGGAGACCTAGCAGATGAGGACCTCTATAGGCAGATAGGAGCAGCCTCACATTCACAAGCCCTGGTCCTCATGGGGGACTTCAACCACCCTGATATCTGTTGGAGGGACAACATAGCAGGCCAGAAACAACCCAGTCGGTTCCTGGAATGTGTGGAGGACAACTTCCTTCTCCAAGTGGTTGAGGAACCAACAAGGAGGGGTGCCATGATGGACCTTGTTCTCAACAACAAGGAAGGATTGGTGAGGAACATGAAGCTCTTGGGTAGTCTTGGCTGC
>NW_010287667.1:0-2424 GCF_000700745.2 Antrostomus carolinensis
GGGGCTGTGAGGGATTGAGGACCCGCTTCGTGCAGGTCCCAAATCCGGCCCCGGCCCCGGCCCCGGCCCTGGCCCTGGCCCTGGCAGTTGCCCCCTCACCTGCATTACTCTCTTCCCCTGGCCGCAGCCAGCGAGCCTTGCGTGGGGGGTCTCCGGCTGCCCGTGGCCGGGGGGCAGCGAGGGGTCCCTTGGCAGAGGGAAGGGTGTGAGGGTCCCCCATAGCCCAGCCTGCCACCGGCCTTTCGTTTTGCAGGGAGCTGGCTCACTTCACTGTGAATTCCAGTGACCTTGTGCCAAAATGTGGTCTGGCTGCAGCCTTTTTGCCTTACTGTGCTCCTATAAAGGACGCAGGAAAGGCCGGGGTAGCCATTTGCTCTTGTGGGCCCTGTTGGTAAGTACCACGGTAGTGAGGAAGCCTGGAGGAAACGGGCAGAGAGAAGCTGTACACAGTGGGTCAGATGGAAAAGGACATGGCAAAGAGCTTGTGAAGAAGAGCAGGGAAGCAAGGGGTGAGGTGGTAGAGCAGTGAGAGAAATGTTTATGTACACATTCATGTTTATGTACACATTCATGAGAGGTGCTTTCTCCTCAGTTTTACACAGATCCTGACAGTGTGTTGCGTGATGAACTTCCTCGGAAAAAGCAAATAAACAGATTGCCAGTTTCCCCCAAAGAGGAGATGAAAGGAATAAAGATAAAAGCTATGCTGGGTTACCACAGTAACCAGCTTCTGAAATACTCTGGTTCATGCTCCAGTGTGACAAGAGCTGGGATTGAAACATGAGTGGCTGAAACTGCCATGGGGATTGATGGGGAGGGAGAGGGGGTCTGAAAGGGAGGGAGATGCAGGACTTCAAAACCTGTGCTAAACTAACATGTCACTTCCATTCATAGCAGCTATGTGTGTGTTTTTCAAGTTACACTGTTGACCTTTTAAGAGAAAGAGCTTCCTCACTGCTCCAGTACTAGCCTCCTGACAGCGTTGTCCATATCCTCAGCCACGTTGACCACTCAGATCATCTTGTGCTGGAGCACTGCTGTCTGCACTCATGGGATGCCAGGTCATTACTCAACTCCTTTGAGCCTCTCCCACTTTCCCATGTGACTGCAACTGTCCTGAATAGCATGGGACTGCTGGTTTCCTGAGTGTGGGTTGTATTGTTGGTTTTGTTTTTTTTTTTGGTCTGTGTTCACTTGGAAAGATCTTGAAAGATGCTGGTTAAAATCTGTAAAATTATTGAAGGGTCTTAGGCAGTTGGTGGGATGGACTTTCAGGGAGATTTCAAGAACTGACTTCAGCCTCCACTGATTATCCTGTCCTCACATGACGGGAAGGGTACAGTATGCTGCCTGCTGCTTGGGATTGTCAGTCTTTGATCTGTGGATCCCGACAGGAGCTGTAGACCAATGGAGCAAGCTTAAGTTTGTAGGCAGAATATTCTCTCGTTTGCCTTCTACATCCCTTAGAAATACTCTGTTTATTCTGCAGTGGTCTGTGCATGTTTAAACTCACATTTGCAAGCCTTGTAGCCGTGAAAAAGTTTTTGCTTGATGAGATCTTGCTGACAGTTAGTCTGGAAACTGAGACAGCAATATCCAGAAACAGTTGAGGAGTGAGTTAGGAGATCTTCCCAGCCCTGCAGCTAGGTATTCCTGGGCTGCTGTAATGCTCACAGAGCTCGTTTATCCAGGGTCTGAAAGCTGTAAACTGTTACACCCCTGTCATACTTCAGGGGGGCAGTGTTTGCTCTCGTAACTGCAGTTACAGTTTTAGCTGAAGTAGGCACCTGCTTTCAGTTGTGTGTGTATGGGTAATTGTGTGCTGAGCCATCCTAGGGCTGTTTTCTCCACAGCACGACTCCCTGCAGAACTTCTCCCGTGGGTTTCTCCTCTCCATCCTTTACTGGACGGGACTAAGCAGTTCTCAGCTGCCTGCTGGCTTCAAATAGCGTCCTGCTGTGGGTAAATCTCAAGCCCCATGTCTTCCTTTCATCTGTGCCTCATTGGTAAACAGCAGATCTCTCCATTTCCATCCCCACTGCCTACCGCAGGGATCTGGCTGCTGGGGCTAGAAAGCTAGAATTTTGTACAAGGAAGTAAGATGAATGACTCCATTAAATAAACATCACTGCTCTGTTTATTCTTTCAAAAGAACAGATTACAAAAAGCAGAAGATGCATTTTAAATGCATTAAAAATTCTCAGCAAAATAATGCCTTAAATACAATGCTCATGTACCATAAATCACATGGCTTTTTTCTATCCAGGCACATGGAAAGCAAAAACATATTATTATATCATTATTTATATGGCACCATATGCTAAGTCTGGAACTTAAAGACTTTGAAATAAATAAGAAAACACCAGCTGCAGATCAGCAATACGCTCCTTTATTGGGAGTCACTGTGTAACTGTGGCTATCATT
>NW_010287667.1:2435-38460 GCF_000700745.2 Antrostomus carolinensis
TGTTAAGTTAAAACTTAAATAAATTGTCAGAGAAATGAGATAGCCATTAGAGATTCAGTGTCTGTCTCCTGGGGACACTTTTTCTAACAGCTGTAACAAAGATCTGCTGCTGTTTTTTGTCCTATCTGTGTAGTAACTCATCACATTTGTCCCTGCAGTATCACACAGTTGTTCAGTAGAGATGGTTGAGCTATTCACTATAAATAATGTTGGTTAACAATGCGGCCCCTTTTGGGTTAATAAATTACACTCAAACCACTCCTGAGCCTCTTTGATTGGTTTCTTGCAAGTCTGCAGTGAAGAGTTGGAACAATCACTTTCCACACCCAGTTCACTTTGAATATTTCTTCTTATTTTATTGAGCTGTAAATATATCTATATATATAATAGCCAAATCCTTAAAATGGCTGTCTTAAACTCCTGTCACCTCATCTGGCACTTGAAAATCATAATGGGATGCATGAGATGAAACACATCAGAAAATTAAATGCCATTGCTTAAAGGTGCAGAGAGCCCCAGTCAGCACCAGGCTGAGGAATTTTTCCCTCTCCTTCGTGCCAGAGCTGCTCTCAGGGCTTGGGCTGTCCCACAGGCTGAGGTTGCTGACCAGGGTGGCGAGCTCACCTGCTATGCAATCCATGAGGCTGCCACAGCCCAGCCGATGCCCAGGGCCGTGGCCTCACTGTTCTCTGCACGCTTCGGCTCCAAGACTCTCTGACCTGTGGTTTTGCACAGTTGCAGCCAGATGTAGTTAAAACTTTCCTGAGGTCTGGAGAGCACAGACCAGCTTTATGGCATGGAGCAATGAGCAGAAAGCCAGGCTGAGAGGAAGTGGCTGCGGTCCTTGGAGAGACGTCTCTGCACATCCGCGTGCTGACCTGTGACTTGGGGTGGGTCGTGCGGTTGCCCTGCATGTTGGCTCCTTACCTGTATGGTGAGGTAATTGCTCTGCCCTCCATCCAGAGGGTTGTTGAGAAAGTGAATGCGTTACAGGCTGGGAGGAGAGCAGGTGTGAGTGCAGCAGAGCAGTGTGGAGAAAGCCAGCTCCTGCATGAGGCAGAGGGCTGGGATGCGAGGGGACCAGAAGCAGGCTTGGGCTGATGACTTGCTCCTACACCAGCAGCCTTTGATGTGGGCCTGCTTCCAACAGCGACGTTGAGGAGGAGACTGCACCAAGGTATCTGCTTTTGTACAGGCAGCTCTGAAAGTTTGTGTGCAGGGACCAAGCCAGAGCAGGCTGGCAAATCCAGCTCTTCCCCCAGTACAGCCTCTCACACGCATTTCCCAGCAGAGAGCAGCAGAGCCTCGTAGCTACTCGCAGGGACTCCAAGTGCATCCTGCAAGACCTTCCTGCAGTACTTGCCTCCACAAAACACAGCAGTAAACCTTCTCTGAGCACGCAGGCTCACGTCAGACCTGTCAAGAGCCTTGGTGCGGGCAAACAGAAAGCGCGTGCTCGCAATCCCGAAGATTTGGTGCTTTCTTGACAACTGAGGTGTTTGCAGAGAACAGAGAGACCTTTCTTGAGGGGATGCTCTCTGGGTTGTCTTTGTGCTCAGTGCCAAAAGGGAGTGCCTCAAGTATGGCTTCAGAATATGGGGAGATACCTGTAGCAGGTTAAGCAAACCTTTTTCACAGCTGACTGGCATGGACTAAGCAACCCCTTCAGCCCTATCCTTGGCAGTGCAGGAAAGAAACCTGTTATTAGCTTCTGTGTTCGGAAATATTTGCTTTGGGAACCTGTTTAGCCTGCTTTATATTTAACCCTTTCTATTAAAAATAAGGTTTCGGCTGTCTCTTTCTTGTTCCCTCCTCACTTTAAAATGTTATTATGAATGTTTTTGGTGATAAAAATGAATGAAAAATATGAGATACTGCTTCTTTGCCAAAGTGTCGAAACTAATTAATCTGTGTCTAATTTAGAGAATGTTCTCCAGGAAAACAAGACTTTGTCCCCCGTTTGGAAACTTACCTGCTCTTCCTTGGGGGTTTAAAGAAGCCACATTTGGGATTATACTGGAAGGTCCTCAGTGATACTAACTGGTGCAGTTTCTGTGATTCCTTAATTGTCCCATTCTGATTCCTGAAGCTGTCATGGTTTTATACTTTCCCTTGGGAAATAATCATAGACTCTCTGGGAAACCAAACCCTTGTGAGGGAGAAGGCTTCAGTTTTATCTCACCATCTCATGGCACCAGAGGGAGGGGATGCTCTGTTCTGACTGAAGCCCACAGTGAATCTTCTTTCCATCCTCTCCCCATCAGCTGTGAGATCCCTGAAGGAAGGGAGAGTCCAGATGCGATGTTCACCTGAGGGAGTGGTGCCTGTGGAGGATGCTGGGGATAAGGAGAGCAGCTGAGTAGTGGGAAGGCACAGGTTTGCCTCTTCACCCTGTGAATGCTGTCTTATTGCTGTGCACCCCTCTACTGTTAACCCGTCTTTTGCCATGGGACAGGGAGGCAGGCATGGTGTGGGACAGGTTTTTGGAAGGCAAATATGCCTTATTGCTGTGCTCCCCTCTACTGTTAACCCGTGTTTTGCCATGGGACAGGGCAAAGGTGTGGGACAGGTTTTTGGAAGGCAAATATGTCACATTGTGACAGCAAGATGCTGGATAATCCTGTCAGTAGGTCCCTTTCAAAGATGCTGTAATCCCTGGCCAGTGATGAGTGGCTTTCTGCATTCCTCAAAACCTTGTGGCCGGAGTGCCCCCTCCGTCCTTGCTTTCCCACACCCCCTCATTTGGCCTATGTGCCAAGCTGATTTAAAATGTGATGCAAACCACATCAGCCCTGGGGTCACTGAGCTGGTCTCCACAGCCTCCCGCCACTCACACTGGTAGGATCTGTCCTTCTTTATTGATGCAAATGATGCTTCGTCTCTGAATCGTAGCTCTACATGGGAAAGGTGCAATTAGCTGCTGCAAGGAGCCAGGCCTGTCTGCCTTGCCTTGTTTAACAGAGGCTTTAATTAAAGACCCCCTGATGCTAGAAAGCCACATTAATTATTCATCTGAAAACATTTACATAGAGTCCCCCGTTTCCCTTCTTCAATAAATTATCAACTTCACGTCTCCATAATTCATTGAAATGACTAAAAATACATTGTCTCAGCCTCCATCACCTCCCTCCTCCCTCTGGCTTTGTCTGTTCCAACTGTGATGGGTTCAGTATCTTAATGTGAAGGTCTCCTACTGCTCTTAAGTAAAAAGGAGGATGGAGGAAAAGGGGGAGACTAAGCAGGGAAGATTTGTCCCTGCATGGGAGTCATGCAGATGGCAGTAATTTTTCTCTTTTTCTTTCCCACATAACTGGCATGATCTTGAGGTTTGAAGAAGCTCCTTGGCTATTTCTAATGAGGAAAAATCCACTGAGGGGAGGAGAAGAGTTTTTTCTAGGGGCAAAAGAGGCCTGAGTTTAGACAATTTCTATGCTCAGCTGCAGATATCTTGTGTGACCCAGAGCTCAGCAGTTAATCTCCGTGGATGGCCTGTGTATCCCACCTGTAGACCAGGCCAGCAGTTCCCTATAATCCGCCTGGTAGAGGGACACTGCTTTACTAATCATAAGCTGTTCCAGTATAGGTGTTTTAAAGAGGAAAAAAACAGGCAAGCTTAGGCAGAGGGAGAAGTTCTGCAGCAATTCACAACAAAGACGTCACTGCAGGCACAACTGAGGGAAAATTCACTGCAAATAGTTTTCTCCAACACATTTCACTTTGTGATAAAGTGAACTGTCACATGAGAGGAAAAAAAAACCTGTCCTTTGAGGGCTTGTTTACATGGGGAGTTAAGACAAATTAGTGTGAGGTGTGAGTTAATGCGCAAAAGTCGAAGTGCATTAAACCTCTGTGTGGGTGCTCTGATACAGAAGGAAAATGGCCTCAGTTCACTATGGTGACAATTAAACAAAAGCAAAGCAAGGTCACTTTATCCCCAAATGTCCATGCAGGGCTTAACATGCTTTAATTCATGTGCATTCATTTCACATCTTTGGTTAATTTACCTTAACTTTCATGAATGTCCTAACCTGCAGGGCTTGGACAAGTGCGTGCTCTGCCTGACTCTAAATAATTACTGTTCTCTGCAGAACCAAGAGTGGTCTGGTGCCTACAGAAATCAGATCCAATATACTTTCCTGGGAGCAGAGGGATCCAGTGGCTAGGAAGGGCTGATCTTCTCAGATGGTGGATGGAAGTGGGCAGAATGGACACTGGCAAGCTTCTCGGGATGTGATCAAAGAGAGCATTAGAGAATTAAACAGGAAAAGAGACCACTAATTCTAGAGGAGCTTACCTTCTGACCTTTAAAGACATGAATTCAGTTGGACTAGATGATCTTTCAAGGTCCCTTCCAATCTCTAACATTCTATGATTCTGTCTTCATAAGGAAATAAAGAGGTTTCTGTATTTGGGCCTGAGCACATACAGGGACTGGGTCTAAGACTAAAAATGGGATTGAACTGATTACACATTTGTCTGAAGCATTACTCTGTCTACTTCTGTGTGCTTGCTCTTGTTGTTGTTTTAAATGGACTGTCTTGGCTCAGCAGTGAATAGCATGGTGACAAGTCCATTGTCCAGCTATGAGAATGTGTCTAAATCTTGGGCACTGCTCTCTTGGAGCTGAGAGACAAGAAACTCTTCCCATATCCAATTCCTGGAAGACAGTCCACTGAGGTCTTTTTAGATATGAAGATGCTAGTTCTGGTTCACACTTTTTCTCACAAATTGGTGGAGGCTGGGGAGGGAGGCATAGGAGGGAGGTACAACCATACTCTGCTCTTCACCACATACAGGTTCCTGAAAGATATGAACAATTCTAGAGCCTTCACTGCAGAATTAATATAATGGAGAGGAATATGTGTGGGGACATATGAAATACACAAATTTAAATACACAGGAACAGTATCTGTGGCACAGAGGACAGAGAGGGAGAAATAGGATTGTCAGCTGGAGGAGATGCTGGCTTTTCAGAGGCTTACTTTTGGAAATGGGTCACTGTTTGGAAGATCTCATCTGCTTCACCATGAGTGACATGGAGTAGAACACTCTACAGCCCGGCTCTTGAATTAGGAGTAGGTTTTAGCTTGGTGTGCTGTTAGCTTTCCATGTAACCTCTTCCCACTGATGTTTTCTTTGGAGACTGGAGGTCCCATTTCATAGGATGTGCTGGAAAAGAACACCAATAGAGGTCATTCTGCTACTCAGGATGTCTCTTGAGGATTCTAGTTAGCATTGAACTCAAAGCTTTCTAGCATTCAAATGGAGTCAGATACTTAGAATTAAATTTACCAAGATATAAATACAATTTATTGCTTACCAATTAAATTATAGTCCAGACTATCTTATTAAGGGATCTGAATTAACATTCTTCTGGATGCAAGAGAAACACATCTTTGCAGGCATTAGGAAAAAGCTCCCATCCTTCTTTTCCATCTAAGCAAATTGGATTAAAATTTTCTGTGGTGAAGTTTTTTAGCACTTTATACTGTCTATGGAGACCCCTTAAAAATTGTCCAGGCTGTGGCTTCCATCCAGATACCCATTAAGTATTAGTCTTCAGATACCTCACTCACAGTCCAGTGTTTACTTTTAAATCTGTATTGGCCTTTACATACTTTGAAGTAATAATTGGTGCTGTGTCTCCTGGCGGTTAGGACAATATGTAATTGCCTTAAACAGAAAGAAGATCTGGTTGGACATTAAGAAGCCTTTACAGTACAGTAATAAAGCACAGGAATAAATGGCTCAGGGCCTTCTGCTTGTAGAGAAGTTTGGATGAACACACTGAAATGGTCTTGTCTTCTCCTGGAAGGAAAGCAGAGATCATTCTTTGCAGTTTCTTTCAACTTTATTTTCTATGATTCTGCATATGCCTGCAAAGTTTTCTTGCCAAAAGTGGCAATAGCAGCATTTTCATTGCTGCTGCATTGACATTGAAAACGCTACTCCACCAGTGCCCCAAAGGAAGAACAGTCTGAAATAACAGAATGCCAATGAGAGCATCCTTTCTTTCCAAGCTGGCAGGAGCAAGCCGTTTTGGAAGGTGATCTACATCTCCCATAACCCGTGCTCCAGCTTACTTGGTTGAGCCAAATTGTCTTCCTGACTTGTCAAACAGGAGAAGTGTTACCACTGTAATTAGAAACATTAAAGCAATCAAAATGAGCATACAAGCATAATTAAGGCGCTATTGGTTTATGTCCCCTGCAGGCATTCTTTTAGAACAAATGAGTTTTTGGTTTAATTTAAGCCTCTTCCAAAACAACACTAAAACAAAGGGGGAAAGGAATTTCTATCCATATATTCGCCAGTAAAACTACTCATAACCTATTTTACACTAGCAAAATTTCCCCACACTGACCAAATCTAGAGGGTATTGCTGAATAAAGAGTGTAGATTTAAAAGAATAAGTTGGATCTGGACAACAAGAATCAAAGAGGAGCAAGAGAGACTTCTCTGGCTCTGGATCAAGCCCTTCATAGAAGAGGAATCAGCTCTGCTGTGCCCATGTTAGACATGATGCTATGAAAGTACCTTCTTTCCCTGCGAAGGAAAGGTACACAAAATAATTACACAGAATAATAATAAAAAACACTGGAGGAATGTTTCCAACCTAGGTAGGTGGAAAAGGGGAGAGGAAAATCAGGAACATCTAGTCACTATTGGGGAGCTGCAACTCTTCTGCCTCTCTGTAAGACAGGAATAAGGTTGCATACGGAAGAGGTTGAGCCCCACTCACAGAGCTCACTAGGTTAAGCCTTGGAGAAGTAGATGTTCAGCTCTGACTTTCTGAGGCTGAGCATCTGCAGAAAGTAGCCACAGCCTGTCTGCCTTGGGAAAGATGGGCTCAGCGCTGTGTGTGCACACATGTGGGGTGGTGGTTTGGGTGGTGACAGAGAAGCACACCTGCCACCCGTTAGAAAAGTGCTATTTCTTGGCTTCTCACTCTGCTCAAAAGAGGAATACTTTTGCTTGTGAGCCTCTTATTAGGGCAAATCAAGCCCAAGAAAAGATGCTCAGGGTTAGCCAGGGGCCAAGGCAGAGTTGCCATACAGTGGATTGTCAAAGAGTGGGTATATGCACATGCTAAAAATGTGCATCTTTTGACCTGGCTGCCTTCAGCTCACAGGAAGGTTGAATGACTGGAGAAAGGGAAGATGGATTTTATTTGATGTTAACCTCCCCGCTGATGGAGAGTCAGGGTTTCTGATGAGTGTTCCTAGTGGTCTGGGAAGAAGCCTCAAATTTGATCATTTCTAACAGGGATTTGAAACTACAACGTGTTGTCATAAATGTCTTCCTCAGGGTCAGTCTTCCCTGTTTTGTTGTACTGAGGGTCTTTGATTTATCCTCCAATGAGATCTGACACAAATACTCGATCTGACTGGTACAGGCCAGAAACAGAGAGAGCCAGCTGTTGGTGGTGCAGATAGGAGGACATGGCCACTTCCTCTGAGGACCTGCCTTTGTAGCAGGGTTAACAAGGCCCCCGTTAGCACTATAGGGTCACTGTCCCACTTATGGCTTTTCCAAGCTCAGCTGTTTGCCCATGAGCCAGAAAAGTGACAGCTCCACAGTTGGCATCTCCTATCACTGGCACCCTGAGTTACTCAGCTGCTGTGAACTGCTGACTGAACTCATCACAAGTGTTCCTTCACTGAGACAACATGGTGAACAACACGTACTTCTGGATACTGCTGCAGCTTCCTGGTCCTAGCACTGCCCTCACAGGTGAGAAGTGCCATCCATCAGGGTCTGAATGTCCCAGCCACCTGAGAAGAGATGGGCAGCCTAAGCCATGGAGGTAGATAACAGGCACCAACTCTGAGTAGCTTTTCATGCTAAAAATAGCAAGAGTCAATGGGAGTACCCTTCCTCTGCAAAACTGACACAACAAGAGGTTTGGGAATGTAAGGGTCATTTTTTGGCTCAGATTCAAGCATGCGCGTGAAGGTGAGAACTGTGGAGATTGCAACTGTCTTTGATGTCTCTCTGGTAAGGATCTGCAGCCTTAGAGTGACTGGAGCGAGCGGCTCCCTTGTCCCAAAGCCTTGCCCTGTTAGTAAGGCTGCTGCTTCCCCCAGTTGCCTGGCATAGGACCATTGCAGTTCCTGGCCAGGAAAGGAAGCACAGGAGAACCCTTATGCTGAGGGATCTCCTGCAGCATCTCTGCAGAGAGGCACAAACACAACTCTTCTACCTCACTTCTGTTTTTGTCCCCTATCCCCATTGAGTGTTGCCTCAGCTGACGTGCCATCTGTATAGAACAGACTGATGACTCCTTCCCTTGCCCCACACCCTCTGTGGAGGCAAGGGGCTGGCGACTGGCTGTGGCAGACGTGCAAAAGGACAGTGTGAACGTCACAGGCACCACCAAGAAAATCCATCCAAAACCCTGCTCCATATGGGGAAGCACAATTCCAGCTGTTCAGCCTTCGGAGTAAGCTGGCTCTGAAGGAAGCTGCTGTTACCCTGGCTTAATGCTAGGCAAGCACAGACCCATCAGAGCTAGTGAAGATGGGGAAAGCAGTGGGAGTAGCAGCGTCACACTGGTGCAAGGAATCTCATGATGCTATTTCTCCCCATGATTATGCTGTTAACAGCCAAGCAGGGTGGAGTTTAATGAGCAAAGGTAGATGAGAAAAGGAAAACAACTGAGACAAATGATGTTTAAATGTGATGGCTCATTAAACAAAAGCTCTTTGCTATGTTTTGTTCCTTGGTAGCAACAAAAGGGACAATGGCCATAAGTAAGAAGCAACCCACTGACAACAGGAAGGATTTATAGAAAGTAACACACTTAATTTAGCAGCTCCAGCACCAATGAGCAGAGATATTTTGCATCAAGTAAATTTAGTGAAGGAGTTTGCAATGTCTTTGCATGAGGCAAAGAGCTCTTTTCAGCCCAAATCCTAGGAGCTTCTCACTGTTTGAATATCAAGGACCGTCCCTGCTTTCCTGCACATCTGAACTCCTGCTCCAGCAAATGTTTTCAAATGCAGAAGTTCAGTGCAGCACGGGCCACGGGTCTCATGCTAATGCATCCACAATCCTGTCTGGCCTGGCTTACTGATGCTTGCTTGTGGGGCTTTGATCCTGACCAGATCCTGTAGTTTTTACTGAACTGTTGGCCTTAACAGACTTTTGAGAAGTTATCCTAATCAATGCCCTTCCAAAAGGCAGGAGCAGCTTCACTGGTGTCCTTCCTGCCAGGTGTATAACCTGCTCCCAAAGCATCTACCACATGAGTGGTAGAGGCTCTGCACCCCCTAAAATGAGCAACTATTCCAGTGTTTCATTGTCATTATCCACCTTGTCAGTGTATTGTCCTATCTGGACAGGATATAAAGGATAGATTATTTCCTCCGTCTTTACTGAAGCCTTAGTATTGATTTTATAATAGACTGCCTTTCAGGTTTCCAACAACATGCAAGAAAAGATCTCCACAATGTTCATCTGTCTTACAAGGCAAATGGCTACTATGCATTTGTATAAATCATGAAACTGGGTGTGATATTCCGCCTGGAAAAAAAGATGCAATCTATCATATTGAAGTTTCTATTGTGTTATTTATGAGAACAGTAAAGGCAATAGTCTTCAGACATAAAATACCTGATCCCCCAGGAGCTTCCACCAGTAAGCTCTTGAGCTGACAACTTGGCCCTGCAATACAGCAAGAGGGGAGGATGGGGCCCTGGACTTCTTTGCCAATTCAGAATTTGCCAGGAATGAGGAAGACTGAGTACATGATTACTTCTGATGTTAGGACATCTTGGATGGCAAGAGAATAATATATTTACTGCTCTTTTTTTTTTTTTTTTTTTTTTTTTTTCTTCATGGACAACCTAGCCTTATCTGAAATTACATTGTCCAGAACTGGAAAATTTAGCCACTAGGATGCTGTAGAAAGTACTCTGCTAGCGTTCTCCATAAGAAAAAAAAAAAAAAAATCTTAGGAGCAGATGCAGTGATATCAGATTTAAATACCCTATTCATTGGCCTTTCTGAAGGTCAGGCAGCAAGGAACTAGCCCAGATTCTAGGATTCCCTCTGAAATGTTGGTGCATAACAGCAGTGGTACAGGCCCTTTTGTTGGCTGTGTTCTACACGTGACTGCGCTGACATCGTAAACCACAGTAAAACAAATCACTTTGTTCTAACTGCTGCAATAGAAGGTCTTCTGTCTCCCAAACATCATTTGATCCAAGAGGAATTGAACTGACTTGAAAGCAGCTTTCATCAACACCCTCTCTGTTCCAAGTGAGGAGCTTGCACCGCTGGAACTGCTGATTCACAAAGCTCATGGGAAGACAGCCAGCAAAATACAGCGTCCATATGGAAAGTGCTTATTGGTTAAGAGATGGCATCTCTGTGGACAGCAGAAATGTTGCTGAGACAATTTAACTACAGTGGGGAGTTTAAACATCCAGTTCTCACTTCCTTACTACTGTACCTCCTGTTTAGTGGATGTCAAAATGTTGCAGTTGAGCAACATCTCATTCTGTGCATACAAATCAATGGTCTGATTGATTGCCCTCAGAGTGATTTTTGTTGAAAATTGCTGAAGCCCCATTACCTGGATGACATGAGTCAGAGAAATTAGTGTCTCACTGATTATGATGTTATAAAGCAAACTGAGTCTGCAAAAGAATAACCTACATATTTTGATATCAGGGCACGCTGTGTTTGCACTTGACACTTTGAAGGCAGATAGTTAATGTTAGTCAGAGCAATCTACAAGAGAAATAAGACACATCGGTGAGGCAACTGGACATGCAACGACTAAAGCATGTTTCACTTTGGCCTCTGAACTTCCAAAACTTCTTACTAACAGCAGCATTTATCATCAGCTCCATTGCTTAAAAGTGGGTGCGTGGAAAGCTGTGACACTGCAGTTGGCAAAGATCTGGTCAATGCAGGCGGTGCAGTTAGGAGAGCTGTGCTGCTTGTGCTGAAGTAGACACAGTTGGCTGAATGGCTTTCCAGACTCTGCAGCCTGCACTGGCTCGCTTTTTGTTGACTGTAAGCAGACGTTTGGCCCCTAGTTCACATGTCCAGACACTTACATCTCACACTGGCTGTATTTGCACAGTTTAACTCACTCCTGAGCTGCAAACCTCACCTTGGTGTGTGCCTTGTCAGTCAATAACAACAGCAAGCTCCTGTAAAAAGCGGTATACCAAAGCATAATCTCCAGTTCCCTGGGAATATCAGTTTAAGTGTTGAAGACCAATCCTTACACTTCATTTCACACCATGTGTGAAAGTATCACACAGGGTGTAGAAAGTATCTAGAAATGGAGTCCTGAGCTGGAATGTCTTCTGAATTGTGTGTTCACAAAACATTCAATCCCAGAAGTCAAGAATATATAAATATGTACTTCTCTCAAATCTTTCACCCACCTTGCCTATCTTATAAATGGCTTCTTCTTCTGGTTTTGCTCTGATGGATTTCCTAGAGCTTTCTTAATTCTTTCCAGGTGGCCTCTCTCCAGTTCTATATCTACCCATGTCTATATTTTCTTCCTGCATCTGTTGAAAGCAGTAACCACTGTATCTGTTCCAAAACACCTCCCCATGGACAGACCCACGGGGCTTCTGATGACAAACAACTTGATGCTCATTCACATTATGCTGATATGTAAACCCACCAGGATGACCAGAACAAATGGGACCTGACTGTCTTCATAAATTTCCTCGAGTGCCTGGTAGAAGGCAGAACATGCTCTTGCCAACGACCTCTGAGACTGCGGTATAAAAATAACCTAAAGCATTTAAAAAGCAACAAGAGGGGAAGGATGCATTTTATGTCAATTCAGTCAAAAAGTCCTCAGAATTAGTTGCCTGAAGTGTTTGGGAAAGCTGACGGAGTATAATAGCACAGAGACTATTTTCTTGCTTCTCAGCAAAGACAGCATTAATCGTCTGAGCTTAATATAGCCTTCCACATGCCAACTGGGTACAAAATTATGGCTGGTATTAGAAAACCACTTACCATGTGGACAGGCTTAAAGTGCAATAAGCTGTGGGGTGTGGATGCAGATGGAGTACGCCTAAGGACATAGAGTGACCTTGAGAATTGCACGTCATGTCCCTGGAGACACAGATCCTCTTCATTATGGACCCTGACAGAGATGGAGCTCTTCATCAGTGGTGGGGCAAGGTAGGGCCTGGATTTGGAGTTAGGGTTTAGTTTTGTGATCCAAGTATATCTAGAGATGCCTGAGCACAAGAGATTTACTGGAATTGGTTGTATAGACCATTATAATATCTGTATGCATAATACATAGACCAGTATACATCAGGATTGTTCCAGGGAGAGAATCCACAGCTATGGGTGTTTGCAAGAACATCATGTATAGAAAAAAACACAGACCTGTAAGCATTCTCCATCCTCTTCTATAACCAGCCTGGCTTGATTGGTGCACCTTCTGCCAAATAACTACACTTACTTTGATAGAAAGGGAGCAGAAATAGGGCTGGGTATCTCATCTGAGACTTTGTCTTAGTGCTTGAAGAATGCAGAGTATGATAAATAAGGTCAAACCCTTTAACACTCTGGATTGTAACATGTGTACAACACAGCTTAGGGACTGTTGTTCTAGTATTACTACCTAGTAAAGTGGGCTCAATTGCTTGGTGCTTATGTAACGCTCTTTTTTCTGTACATGAATTGTGTCACAGTCCTGTTTTTCTCCCAGTAGATTTTCTCAAAAGTTGTTAATAAACAGGTTTGACTAATAAGTTACAAGTTTTGCTGGGAATTTTTTGTTGTTCTGCCCTACCTGTAGTTGGCCTCCTTGGTTATGCAGCAATCTCTCTCTGTGATCTCTGATGAGAGGATTAATTGTAAGAGCATGATAATAAATATCCTGTTGGTGAAGTCTTTTGGACAAATGTAAATCTTTGCTAAAGTTAGAAGACACTCAGCATTGTATTTCCGTGGTTATCCAGATACTGACATACAACAACATCACGCAGAGTGAGTCAAGCAGAAGGCTGATTTTTGATCAGGATTTTTGATAATCAACCAACACTAGTATTTAGGTAATTATGCTGTACAGGATGTTGTGACATGTCTATCCTACATGTAGTGCCAGTTACTGAGACAGCTGCTTTTTGTTACTAAAATATACCTTTCCTGCCTTAAAATATTAATGACAATTGTGGGAAATTCTCTTATTACTGAGCCACTTGCCACCTTGGTGAAAGTGACAGGGCTTAACTTGTGTGAATTAATGCTGAACTGGAAGAAGAGAAGAAACTACCTACAGCTCCTCGTCTGTCTGCTGGAAGGACGAAAGGTTTGGCAGCAGGGTGGAGTTGAGAGAAGTTGAGAGAAGTGACTAAAAAGAAGAAGGACAAGTGAGAATGTCCCAGGCATTTCTAACGGTCATCTTCTGGTGTTGGTGACCAAAATGAGTGCCACCAAGACCCGCTAAGCTGAGGGGTTGATCCACGTCTCACCTTCCAGCTGGGAAAGAGGCCCCAGGGAAATGGCCATCACTTGGCTAGTGCAGCCATCAGGAGGTATGAGCATCCTTTACCACTGCACACACTCTTCTGCAAACCCCTCTTCTGGCCACAGTCAGGAAGGGAGAGCTGACTTCATGAAAAGCAGCTCCTATGTACTTAACATCTTACGTTATCATCACCACCTGTGTTGGTTGTTAGTTTTATTTGGGATCCACTTTCCTTCCCAGCCTGAAACTGGGAAACAGAGCTCTACTCCTCAGCACTAGGCCACTGTTTGAGCTGCACATGGAGGGTCAACCTTATCTCCAGAGCACAGACACACATTGATCTCTGACCCTCTTACTGGGAATCTTCCAATGAACTCTGTCCCATGTTCACATCTGGGGAGAAGTGGCCTTAATTGCCTGCTAGACCTCTAATGCATGCCTTGTAAAAACTACTGGAGCCTGTCTGAAGGGCTAAATGACAAGGGACAAGGCACTTGCTCTCAGGCTGGAGTCCCATAGCCATGCTGGTGTTCATCTGAGCCAGTTTGAGGCTGCTCACTATGCTCCTTCTGCTGGAAGGTGCTTGACCATTCATGCTTCCTTCTCCTTTTTCCCCTCCCCATGTCAGAAAAGGCTCCTTGGCTTTTAGGTGGGGGCAGATCATGACAGATGTGTGTTCTCCTTTGAGACTTGCCCACTGTTTGGCTTAATTAATCCTGACACACTGCAGTTGCTCTTACGGAAGAAACGTCAAGAGAAATTAGACCAGCTGGTAGCATGAAAACTGGGGAAGCCAGGACTGTGCAGTGCCTCACTTTCCTGGAGAAGTTGGATTTGCTTTCCCAGCTAGAGTGGTGAGGGACTGGACGGCTGTGAGCAGAAGAGGCTCACCTGGGTTACCTGCTCTTGGCACAGTCCTCTTCCACTGAGATCAAGTGAGGAGACAGTGAGGAGCCGTTCCCCATCCAAGCCCAGCAAGAGATCTAGCCAGCAGCAACTGGTGTGGCTGGGCTTTTGTGAGAGGTAGGACAGCCCTGGGATTTGGCTTGGTTTAGGGTCCCAGTTCCCTAAAGCGTAAGGCTGCAAGGAACTCTGGGGCTTAGCTGAGCTCCTCGGGGAGGAGAGAAGCACTGCTGAGTTGCTTCTTTATCTTCTTTTATTCTATCTATGAGCACCTTCAGCTGCTGTTTCTCACCACTTCCTTCACCTTTATATCTATTGACTGGAATGATTTCATACCCCAATCAATTTTGCTGGATTTATCAGCAGCTTTCATGCTTCTTTTCCTTAAAGCAAACAACCTTCATATTTTGATGTCCCATTAAACCATCACATCTGAGCTCTTTCCTTTCTGCAGTGATAAGATTTAATAAAATGAAAAGCTACTGTAATAATATACAGTGCAGCTGCACAATGTGGATGCATTGTAAATATATATTTCCCCCTATATGAACATCTCCTCCTCTGTGTTCTCCTGTGGGACATCTAGCTTGTAAGTCTGCAGATGCCACAAGCCTGGAATAGAATTGCATTTAGAGAGAACTGGCTTTGACACTTAAATATCACTCAAAGTTTGGGAACCTATTTTGTGCTGCTTGTCTTGGGGATGCAAGCAAGTATAATTTCGCTTCTGCTTCATGCATTGGCAAAAAAGTCTCTTTGTTCTACCACAAACAGGCACTTACTTGCCAAAGGGATGTTACTCATATTTAAATATTAAGAACAAGACCTTGCCATGGCATGGTATCGCTGGCTTGCCAAGCTCAGAAGTAAGTTTGGCTTCTAGTATTGTAGAAGGAATATATTTCTCCTGTTTTGTAAGCACAGGCTGCATGTCCTGGTGAAGGCATTGGAGGTCTCGCTTCTGATGTCTGCGCTGGGTGCAGTGCAGGAGTGCTTCTCTGCAACTCCTCAAGGGAACGGGCCATGAGCTGCGTTGCACCAAGAAGCAGAGAAGAGACCAGGGACTGAGAGAGGAGGAAAAAGAAAGATGGTTTTGTGACGGCCATGCCACTCCAGAGGGGACAAAGACAGAGGTGCCATCTGCAGCAGAGGTGCTGGCTTTGGTAGCTGTGATGGCCGTAGCTGCTCTGCATGGTCAAGCCTCTTTGCACTGCACCAGTGACCTGGGCAACTCAAGGGTTGGTCTAGGCACAAGATTACCGAGGACAAGAGGTTATAGGAGGCTGCAAGACAGTCATGGTCTCTTGCTTATGATCCCTACATGTGCAGAAGAAAGCTGGGCTATTGCTGGCCAGTGACAGCCCCTCTAATCTGCAGCAATCTGTGCATCCTGGTTTCTATGTGTCAGCCAAAGCTCAGCTCACCCCTGTGACAGCAGTCCCATGGTCTTGTGCATTGTGTTCCTCATCCCCATCCCACTCCATGTTCCTCTAAAGATCACAGTGTCACTTACTCTCTCTTTGTTGTGGTCAGGGCAAAGAGAGGTGCTCTGTTGTGATGTAGAAGACCTGGTTTGTGGGGACAAGCCCTCCTCTCTCATTTTGGGAGAATTCTTGTTCTGAACCTTACTGCACACATCTGAGGTGTAAGAGGGCAAATGGAATGGGATATGTGGGCTATGAGAAGCATGGCTCAGATACCAGTCCCTGATCCCACAGCCATGCATTTCCCCCCTTCACTCTGCTCTCTCCCAGAGGTGCTGCTCTGCTAAAAACACTGCTGTTTGTGGTCACAGCAGGTCTGCCTGTCCTCTGGGTGACAAGTTTCCAATGAATTTAAAGATGGGGACCTGAACCTGGTAGGCATCACTGCTCCCTGGTTCCTGACATCCATTTCCTTGCTGGGAGAGCTTCAGGAGCTGTGACCGTGGGGTGCATGTGTTTGTGTGGTGCTGATCACGCTGTCTGAGGTGGGAATGCACCTCTGCCTGTGTCTCTCTGCACAAATCAGGCCATTGCCTGAGCCCGGGCTGCCTTCTGCTGCTCTGCCTGGGAGAGGTGCACACACCAAGGCTGCCAAACAGCACAGCTGCTTTGCGATTTTTTTGCACAAATCGGATGCATTTCACTGACCAAAACTGGCCACAGTTTAGAAAGGGGCTGTGCTAGACTTGAGCTGCCAGTTTAAGGCATTTTAACACGAGTGAACACAGAACATCTTGTGCTCTCAAACTGGGCTCCATCTTGTGTATCAGAGTATTTTCCATCTGAGCAGGTGAGATGCAGAAATCCTGGGAGCTCAGGAGCCTTACTGTGCACTCACAGCTATCTCAGGGCTTCTCAGCCATGTTAGCAAGACTAACTGCTTTGGGGCTGAAGGACTGAGGCTAGGGCAGGACTTCCAGTAGGAACTGCCATTGGGGTACTGTTGGAAGTGCTCCTTGTGTCCTGCATATCTGCAAGTCCATGTCCTATAAGTCCTCTGCCTGCTCATGCACAGCAGTAGCCAGCCTGTCTCAATGATTTAGTTTAGGCAGTGTGGTCGTTGTCCCATACTTTGCATCCTTTGATCTGCCCTCCTTGGCTCAAGAGCTGGGTGCTGCACCTGATGGAAGCCCTCCTCCTTCCCTTCACTGCTGTTGGGTTGGGCACAGCAGGCCACTGCCACAAGTGGTGTGGGCTGCATTGGCTTCCAAACATGTTTTAGTTGAGGGGTGATGCCAGTTGCCTTTACCACAAGCCTCCATAAGTGAGCATGGGTAGCTGTATTGATGGAGAAGATGACTGCCCCAGCTCACTGGAGCTGCTGCCCTGTTGGAAGTTGCCAGTCCTGCACAATCTGCCAAGGAAGCTGTGCAAGTTTAATTCCCTCATCCAAGTTGTGCAAAATCCTCAAGCTTAGCTCACGTCAACCATTTTGATGGCTTCAACAAATCTGTCTCTGGTGTTTCTGTGGCTCAAATTTGGGAAGGTTTCTGTGAACTGATCTCCCAAATGTGTAGGCCCTCCATTCTCGCAGCAACAGCAAGCTGAGGTACATCTGCTCATCCACTGGCATGACTGAACCTGAGAGAAAGCACCTCTTCATCACCTCGTGCCTTTCTCACTCATGGCCTTGCCTTGGGTTAACTAAAGGAGCGCAATCTCCTCCCTGAGCTCTCTCACATCAGTACAAAAGTGGCTTACATCTGCTTTTTAATTCACAACTTCCTTACAGACTTAACTTGGATCATCATAAGCTGTTTCCAGTCCTATAGAGTGTGAGTGAAGGTGGGCTTTCAACTAAATGCTTGTAACACCAGCATAGCTTTATGGGTGGGCAAGCTCTGAGCAACATGACTGAAGACATGTGAATATTCACAGTCATTAAAGTCAAAATAAATACAGTTCAGATGGCCTAATAGATTTGAACAGTGAATGCAGTAGCAGGAACTGCTGTCAGTGTCCATGAGCAAAGACAGACAAAGTTCATTCAAAGAAAAAAAAAAGTATATACACTCTGCATTATTCACCCAACCACAACTTCTCCGCAGGGGGACCAAGCTGTTCATGGCTGGAGTGGGAGAAGTCAAAGCAAAAAGTGCAACAGAAAAGGCAATGGACACCGAACATTTTTTCATGTTTCACCTATTGGGGCTAAACTATCAAACATGTTTGCTCAAGGAGGATGTGGTCTCTGTGAGACCTGGAGCCCTCAGGCAGGAACAGCGACATGCAGAGAGTTCCCACTATCCCTGAGGCTTTCCACATTGGCTCTGAAGGGTGCTTTAAGGATGGTTTTTCACTAGACCTCCTCGAAGCAAGGAGAGAGCCTTCCACACTTCACTGTGGGACTGCAAGGTAGTAGGAATTGCAGGACTAGCACTTGGCTGGGTCAGAAGGGAAGACCTGCTGATGGTTCTCCTGTCCTTATGCTCTTGAATAAGCCACTAGAAGTTAGCTATCATTAGTGTCTCAACAAATTATGATAAGGCTTGGGGATCAGCTCCTCTGGGCGCTTTAGTAAACCTGGACCTTATCAGACATCTTCCAGAAAGTCAGCAGAGTCTTTACACATTTGCTTCAATGTTATTAATTTACAAGGGTTACTCAATTAGGAGAGTGCGCTAACTTGTAAAACTTTACTTATTTACACTGTTTCTTGGAGAGGGATTTTCTCAAAGCGTGATGATGATAAGCTTAGGCATTACAAATCCTCTTGCTGCTTTTGTCAACAGGCAGCCTGAGAGCATTAGTCAGAGAGACTTCGGTGGCTTCGCTCCAGTTTCCCGCTGCTGGGCACAGCCCTGCAAGGCACCGGCTTCCCCCCAAGTCTGGAGGAGCTCTGCACACCACCATTAGCTTTTCCCAGGGCTGGAAACCCCATTTGAAAGGCAGCAGCAAATTGAGATGTTTCTTATGACCTCCTTTTTAGGCAACAGGCAAGACGAGACTGTCTTTGCCTCAAAAGCAAAGCGCTCTCCCAGAAGTGTGCATTTCAGCTCAAGGCAATTTTCTCGCACCACACATCTCTACTGCATGAAGCTTCAGCAGGGCAAGATGCGGGGTACATTTGAGCTTCAAAGCATGTTCCAAATCACTTTCCAGACAAGTGAAAAACTGCAGTTCAAATTCCTCCTGCAGAGAAGGGAAATAGAGCACAGGGTGAGGAGGACTGGGAGTGTTGTGACCTCCCAGCCCTCAGGACTGTTTAGATCACCTTGAGGGGTCTTCCAAATGCTCCTTGTTTGTCTAGGACTCTCCAAGTGATTTCAGACCAAGCCAGTTACACAGCTCTGTGTTATTCACACAGCAAATGTGGTAGGTAAATGCTGCTGATCTGCTGCTCCTGGGAGGTGCTGGTATACATTAATGGTATGAGGAACTTGGCATGATTTCTGCCCTGCCCCAGCCTGGGGCGTTATTTATCCCTGTGTCACTGCTGCAAGTGAGATTTAACAAAGAGAAGTTTTTCATTCCTACTAGTTGCTGAGATTTCTCTCTGAGCGCTTGGTGAATCCTCATCTCCCTGGTGTGCAGATGCTGTTAGTTCATGAAGCATGAAGTCTGAACCCACCTGACAGACTGGGACAAGTTCTTCCTCCATGATGGATTCACCGAGATGGTGCTGGGGAAGGTGAACCCATCCACTAACTGGTTTGGGCAAGAAAGCAGGTATCTTGGCAGTCAGAAATAAGGGTAGCATTCAGCTGCCCAGACAGGCAGATGTTAGGCAAATGGAGAGTTTGACTCACGTTGTGAAGTGAATTATTGCTCCTTTTGACCTTTTGCCCAGTGTCTGCCTGTTTGGCTACTCAGACTTCTTTATGTGTTATTCAGAGCATTATTCTCTGTATTGACATTTGCCGCCTTTGAAAGCTGCAGGGAGAGGATAACCCACTGCCTTCTTACATGGAAAATGCCAATAATTAAATCGAATGCAGTGAGTTCTCTCTTCACTAAGAGCTCCATGGTTTCACGAAGGTGTCATGAGCATGTTGGTAGCCTTTGCTGCCTTGAAGGGGTTTGCTTCTTGAAGCAAATTGATTTCCCCTCAGAGACAACATGAAAGCAAAAGTTTTTCAGCCCTGGCTGTTCTACAGGTGCCTGTGCAAGATCTAATATATGTGTTAATGTGCATGCAAGGATGTTGCTAGGAAACTTGTGAGAGCTAAATGAGGAAATGCTGTTAATAGAGGCAAGTGACAGGGCCTCAAAAGTCTTCCTTTGCAATCTTGCTGATGGTCGTTATTACATAAACAGGGCCAACTGTGAAGTTGGGTTGGGTCAGCTCCTGGTGTTAGTGGGCCTACTTAAATAGCAGAAAAGAAAGAGGCTTGGTTTGGCTCTTGTGGTGGGGTTTTTGATGCTGTTCTGTCCCAGATAAGCTGTACTACATCATCTGCTTCTGAAAAGAGTAGGTAAGTGCTTTCTCTTTGGGTTAGCTGGTGAGGGCTCTGCCCTGCCTTATTTCACTGTACCCATGAGGCACTCACTGGTGGCCAACCTGAACCAGCCTGCTGCAGACCTGTCTGAGCCCCAAGTTGGGGCAGTGCTTTCCCAGTTAACCTGAAAATGTTTTGTGGTGTCTAGAGCACTAAGGGAGGTGACTTTTTTCTCCACTACTTTTGTTTGTCTCCAGTGGGCCTCTTAGAGTTTAATTCAGCTCAAAGGTGATCTTGAATGAGATATTTTCCTCCCCTCGTTCTGGTGTAAGAAGCCTGTAGAATCCAAGGGATGCAAAGTTAGCAGGGACTGCTAATATTGACACTTGAAAGAGGCCAAAATACTCTTGGTTCAGGTGGCCTATGTGTGCACTTAATGCGTGATCTTCCCAAGTTAACTCTTCTTGCCTTCTCCTCCTAAAGGCATATTACTTCTGTAACAAGTGTTACTCTTCCTGCCATTAGGGACCCCAAGAAGCAACCCCTTTTGCTTCCTGAAAGGCATTAGGGAGTGCTGATCTTGCCCTCTTTTGGAGAAACATTAAATTGTGTATGTTATGTACTTTCCAACTGCTGTAGAAGTTAAGGCTGGCAATCCTGGCTTGCTCCTAGCTGACCCTGTGACATTCTGCTACTTTAGCTTCTTTTCTAACTTCTTTGGTGCATAATACTTCCTTTTATGACATCACTTGTTGCTTTTTTTGTTTGTTTTAGAAACAGGTAGGGGAAAAAAAAACCCCACAAAACAACCAAACAAATTAAATGCCAGCAGCAAAAGTTTTCTTTGGGTTTAACATTTGCGCTCTCTGCTAAGAGTGGTCTGCCGGTGCCTGCTGTCAACTGGAGAGGGAAGGTCTTTGCTGTGATGTGGTGTGTCAGTGGGAGCAAGTTGCATGCCAGATAAGGTTTTTAGGAATGAGTTGGGGATGGAGTTGTTCCTCATGTGTCCTGAAGTACAACTCATTTATGTGGCTCCTCCTCAAGGAGCCCTGAAAACTTTTTAGCCCATTGCATGCCAACTGCTGTTGCAAAAAACCACACTGGAATAATTCAGTGAGCTTAAAATGTTTATTGGAAGATTTCTATCCTCCTTGGCTCTCTAGAGTTCAGATCCAAAGATTTACTTTTTTAATCTTGAAGGCTTTGCCTGCCTTAAAGGTTGTCTGGGTGTTTTTTTCCATTTCTTAGCTGATCTAATAAAAATTAATTCCTTTCCCTGCAAATTTTGTCTCAGCTACAGCCTAAAGCCTTCACAACTACAACAATACTACTACTGTGAACAAAGTTGCCTCCATTTCAATGAATCAGGCTGGGCAGAACTCAAAGGGAATTAGCTGTGCTACCATTTAAAAATGACTCAAATGCATTTCTATGCACAAAAAGTCATAGCATTAAAATCTGGAGTCTTTTCAGGACATGCGTCCCCTTTGTGCAGCTGGGAATTGCCCTTCCCTAATAGCATGAAGCTGCCATTTCTATCCCTTCATGACCATCAGGCATTAAAGATGAGAGGGTTTTTGTTGTAGAGGGTTTTTATGCCTAGAAAAGCATCACTCGCCCACGGCTGAATCTGAATCTTGTCTGTCCTGAGTGGGGATAGTTTGGGGAGAAATGCCTTTGAAACTGATGAGTTATTTGTAACACTAGAATATATCTCAGTGAAGATGGATTAATGGGTAGAGTACAGCTGAGCTGGTGAAAGGTGCATGATTAATTCAGTTTTGACAGGACTGTATAATTTATAGCCTGGATCACACCTCCAATTAGGCATATCACATTCTTTGTTTCTACAGCTGTAGAGTTTAGGAATACCTTACCTGAATGTCAGCTGTAGCGTGCTTGGTGCTGTACAAACAGAAAAGATACAGTGTGAGGGAGACTGTGTATGTGAAAAAATGTTGAGACTATTTTGGAAGGCAATACTGCTCACTAGTGAAGTATTAGACTATTGAAGCTTTCATGCTTAATGAATTCCTATTTCCATAAATGTTCCAGTTTCTGTCTCTGCAAGCATTCCCATGTGGAGGCCAGGTTTGATTCCAAGGAGAGATAAGCTGATGAAGGCTATTTAAGGGGGCAGGAGAAGCATTGCAAAGGTGGATGTCCAGTGATGATGTGGGTTTTGGGTGACAGGGTCACCAGAGGTTGAAGTTTTGCTCTTGAGGGATGTATGGGTTCCTGCCTTCTGGTGGATGGAAACTGTAGCACAGGGCTATAGAAATACAGCAAAAAAGGGGAATTTGTGTTGTGGTGAGTTAACTTTGGCTGGATGCCAGGTGCCCACCGAGCTGCTCTATCACCCGCCTCCTCAGCAGGATGGAGAGGTGTCCTGGTTTTGCCCTTCTTTTGCACACAGCACTATGAGGGCTGCTATGGGGAAAATTAACTCCATCTCAGCCAGACCCAATACGTGTGTCTAAAGGAAGTGGTCTGTCCAAGGCATGGACAGGTCACTGTGCCTCGTTAGAGGCATGACCAAGGTGATGGGGAAAGCTAGCTAGACTGGAGCTCCTGAATCCTGTAAGGGCATTGATTGCCCTTGCTGTGGGCCCATTTCTCAACATCAAACAGCCTAGGGAAAGCAGACTTAAACTGAACCACTGCCCCTTTACACCGTGGGGAAGGATCCTTGCCAAATGATTGCAAAGTGGATGTCAGTCAAAACCCTGTGTTACAGTTGCTGCACTGAAGACTTTGCTGCTATACCTCTACCTGTAGGACTTACAAGGCTGTTGTAGGAGCTCTGCCATGCACCTCCATGGCATGCCTTGGGGCTACCATTCACTGCACAGCTTGTGCTCCCCTTGTTAGTGATTTAGGAAGTATCGCTGCATAAATCAGTATGCAGGGAGATAACTTGGCGTCTCTGCCAGGTGTCTGTTTTCCTGTAGCCTTCCCCAGTATTTCCGACTGGATCGGTAATGAGCAGAGAGCTATATTTGTGTGGAAGTGAGATGCCAGCTCCTTAAGGATTAATTTATTGGGCTGCAGGCCAAGGCATATTCTGGCCTTTGATTGCTTGCTACTTGCTGCATTTACTTAATCCTATAGGGAAAGTCTGAAATTTTCAATCCGAAACCATGAATACATCATTGCACTGTCCTCTGATTTTCTTACTGGCAACATGTGAGTAATGAGGAATGGAGTTAAGGAGGAAAGCATCAACAGTGGTGTTTGTTTAAGAAGGATCAAGATCTGCTCTATGGCTCTGGGCTCTTTATGGTACAGGGTAAGATAAGGACTGTGCCCTTGTCTTTTCACAACATTGAGACCCATTTTGTGAGATGTTTCTGAAAAATCTAGTTTACTGCTTGCCTTTGCCTTCCTAGGGAAAGCCAGTTGCTTTGCTCTCTTTCAGGAGAAGGATTCATCCTTGGAGATGGCACCTCCTGGAAACCATTATAGAACATAGTATCCCTGGTAACTGGATCTGATATTTCTATACTCAGAAAAAATCTGTGCCATCTTAAACTGGGATTTGAATGGGTGGGGGAGGATAACTTCACAAAATGCTACCCTGAGCCAGTGGGGGTAGGATCAGGAGTCCATGTGAGGTGCCCAAATGTAACCTTACACACAAGTGTGAACCCAAGCCCAAATTCAGTAGTACGTGCATCATGTTTCAAACTGTGTTATGTCCAGGGAAGTCATTTAGACTTTTCCTGTCCTACATACATTTTAAATTCTTAAACTATGTTAGTGCAGATACCACTCTCGGAAAACTTGAGTTGGTTAGCATGCCCTTTTATCAGCATGAGTTTGCTGTCATTCTCTACCAAATAAATCTGATTGAGATCAAAACTGTTGCAGTGATGTAGAGGATTTGATTCACTGCCACATGTGAAAACAAGGAGAAGCTGAGGAAGCTGGGCTTCTTCAGCCTGGAGAAGAGCAGGATCAGGGAAAGAACAACTATCTTCAAGTGCACATATGGAAATCATCAAGAAGATGGAGGCAGGCCCTTTTTGCTGAGGATAATTAATCACTTGGAATAGGTAGCTCGGAGAAATTGTGGAGTTGGTGTCCTTGGAGGTTTTGAAGAAATGACTGATCAAAGCCCTGAGCAACCTAGCCAGAACTGAATGTTGACCTTCCTGAAATTGCTAATTTGCTAATTATTTTTTTAATAAGAAATATTATTGCATAATATAATAATAATATCGCATCTGGAATATTGTGTCCAGTTCTGGGCCCCACAGTTCAAGAAGGACAGGGAACTGCTTGAGAGAGTCCAGTGCAGAGCCACCAAGATGATTAAGGGAGTGGAGCATCTCCCTTCTGAGGAAAGGCTGAGGGAGCTGGGGCTCTTTAGCTTGGAGAAGAGGAGACTGAGGGGAGACCTCATTAATGTTTACAACTATGTTAAGGGCAAATGTCATGAGGATGGAGCCAGGCTCTTCTCAGTGATGCCCAATGGTAGGACAAGGGGCAGTGGGTGTGAGCTGGAACACAGGAGGTTCCGCTTAAACTTCAGAAGAAACTTCTTTACAGTGAGGGTGACGGAGCACTGGAACAGGCTGCCCAGGGAGGTTGTGGAGTCTCCTTCTCTGGAGACATTCAAGACCCGCCTGGACGCCTTCCTGTGTAATTTTGTTTAGGTTCCTGCTCCAGCAGGGGGATTGGACTGGATGATCTTTTGAGGTCCCTTCCAATCCCCAACATTCTGTGAAATATTTTAAAATTACTTTTTTTTTTTCTCAACTTAGTTGCATCACAGGCAACACTTTTAATTCAAAGCTTTAAGAAAAAAACTGTCAAACCTTTTCTGTATTTGAGAAGCTTAAACTGGAATCTCTTGACAGAAAGATGCGATGTGGAAAAAAAAAACACTTCTGGTAAAAAATTAGTTGAAAAACTTGGATCTGGTCTATGCTCAGTTTTAGATATGTCTAGACAGTAACACTGGGGGTGGTAACTAGGACTTCTCAGAATTATTTCATATTCATATTTCTGTTGGACCCAAGGGCCCACTGGTAATGAAGCCCACTATAGGCTGGTCCAGTACATGCCTTTGAAGAACATGCAGATGAAGAAAAAAGTGAATTTATTATTAAGGGCTTAATTTAGCTAAATTGAGTTGAATTTGTGCTACCAAACTGAAAACTCCAATTGGTTTCCTAAAAGTCTTATCCTCCATAGTGCTCCAGCTGGGTCTGAAGAACTATGTGTTCCCCCAGCAGAATATGCTCTCTCCGGCTGACCAACACTCCACTGCTACTACCTCTTATCTTTTTTGGAGCTTCCTGTTTTCAAAACTACAACCTGAGGGGAGGTTGCACACTCCCTGCTCCTCATACTGATACAGTGTCATAGAATCATAGAATGGTCTCGGTTGGAAGGGACCTTAAAGATCATCTAGTTCCAACCCCCCTGCCATCAGCAGGGACACCTTCCACTAGACCAGGTTGCTCAAAGCCTCATCCAACCTGGCCTTGAACACTTCCAGGGAGGGGGCAGCCACAGCTTCTCTGGACAGCCTCTGTCAGTGTCTCATCACCCTCACAGGAAAGAACTTCTTCCTAGTATCTCAACTAAATCCCCCCTCTTCAAGTTTAAAGCCATTACCCCTTGTTCTGTCACTCCCTGCCCTTGTCAAAAGTCCCTACCCAGCCTTCCTGTAGCCCCTTCAGGTACTGGAAGGCTGTTATAAGGTCTCCCTGGAGTCTTCTCTTCTCCAGGCTGAAAGGTAGGCATGTGTGATGTATGGACTTCTTTGTGCTGCTTGTGCAGTGTAGAGAAATGCAGGCATAGCGGGAGGCCTTGAAAGAGGGGACAGAGGATACAGAGCAGAGAAGACCAGACATGGGGTGATGAGAAAAGAGGTTTCAGGATAATACCAGTGTAGACCCCAGCTCTGTAAACAGCTCACCAGTGATCAGATAAATGCAGACATGAGAGCTGGGCAAAACCAGAATGAAAAAGGAAAAAGAGTAAAATCCAATATATGTAAAAGTTCTCCGTGTCTAGTGAGGACCTGCAGACCAAGGAAGTAGGAGTGAGATGTAAAATGTTGCTAGAAAATGTATAAACCCAGCTCCATATGAACCTTAGATAGAGGAGGAAGAGCACATCAGCTTTGTGCTCCTTCCTGCAAAGAGAAAGATGGCATGTTTGCCAGGAAGTGTGGAAAACAATTTCAACTGTATTATTACTTTTCTCAGATAATAGCCTGTCTTTATTTTTTCCTCTTATAATTAGATCTAGGCAAATAATATTTCTTTGATTAGACTGCTACAATTTCAATTACACTGACAGTAAATTCTTGGGTTTGCCTATAAGGACTGTTTCCGTATTTCCTATTGCAAGAATTAGAGTGCAACAGTGGCACTCAGCAGGTGATTAATAGCCATGAAAAAATAACAAAGAATCAATGACCAGAAGAGGTAGTAACTTCCTCGGGCTCAGCTGTGTGTCCTCTGGCATGGCACATTCTCCTGCCCTTCCAACTTGCAGTACTCTACAAGAGCAAGCTCCTCTTGTGATGTTTTCTGAAGAAAGCAGCAAGCAAGAGATACAACAGACTGCCCCAAGTCAGATGGCACTAGGGGAGTATGTTAGATGCAGTTTTTCTCTAAGGCTGGGGTCAAGCAGGTATTTAAATTACTGCCTCTGCTAGTCCAGTCCTGAACTCAGAACGCTACTTGCTGTGTCTTTATTTCCTTTCTCTTAACATGAGAGGGACCATGCTACAATTCCTGGAGACTTGAGTTCTGCGTGCATTGGCTGTGCTGCAGAAACAGCTACAAAACCCAGAAATGCTTTTGTTGGTGTGACCCATTCTGTCCCAGACAGTTTTGCTAAGATAAACAAAAAGTAAGGCAACTGGTGTAGTGGGTTTTGTGCTACTGAGCAAGGCACCTTGCTGAGATCATTGCTCTCATTTCTCCTACTATAAAGATATTGTTGTGGAAAGCAGTCATTGCCATTCACCTTTAGGAGTTTAATTTGCATAATCATTTTTCTTGCAAGACTTCAGAATTAGCGGATCTGGACTCTGCACTTCAAAATATCTTGACTGTGCTTTTCAATATGCACGCAATCCTCTGAGCTAGAACAAAACGATCTTGTTTTGTTACCATAGAGACATCCAGGGTCTAAGAAGGGCTCCCGCTTTTAATCGGACTGTTAAAGGGACAAGGGACCATTAAAATTTGATGGAGGGCTTAATCCTTGACCAGGCACTGGTATAAATCAGTGCCATCAGGGTGAAATGAACTGGCAGTTCCCATGTAGTGCGTTACAGACAGTGCTCTCCAGTCCAACTGGCCCAAAGGAGCTGTTGTCTTGGTAGATTCAGGAAAAAAAGAAAAGAGTTGGAGGGAGGGGAGAAAAGTCCAGGAAATTAACTTGAAAATGTTGAATCACTTTACTCTTTTCCTTCATTTTTTGCCCTTCTTTTGATTTGAGTGCTAATTAAGAGACTTTCCTTTGCACTTAGACAACTCAACTTTGCTTTTTAAGCATACATTTTTAAGCACCACTAAATGAAGGCGAGGGGTGAGGGAAGGCATGGGGCTGACAACTCCACTCTGGAGACAGAAGTTCTATGTTCACAGTTACCGTCAAATAGTGGGACTGTAGCTGTATTCCTGTGTTGACTGGTAGAAAACATGATTTGGACAGAGGACACTACCCTCTATGAACCTGTTGGGTTTTTAGTGTTGGTGGTGTAATTGCCAGCTATAACAACCATTTTGTGCAATGGAGGGAGAAGAAAATGTCTTGTTATGTACATAAAGGAAAGCAAAAATTGGTTGGGAGTAGATTTGGCAACAAAATCTTCTGTCAATTAGTATTCTCTTTGCTTGGAACTACAGTGTCTGGGTGTGGTGGTTTGGAAGCTCATGTATGTGAGCATCAAAAGGGTGATTACAAATCCTACTTAAAACTTATTTAAAAGCCCTAGTGCAAAATGGAGAGAGAGGCTGTGCTGTGTCCCATGTTAGTTAATTGACTTGGAATTATAATTCCTAAATGGGCATTTGAAAGAACATGTTTTGAAAATTCACCTTTTGTCATTGTGTGATTGGCAGGAGGTGCATATCTACCTTGTGTCATACATGGAACCGTTACTCTCCTCCCCAGCAGTGGCTGCTGGTTCAGGCTCTTAAGACCTCCTGACTCTGGAGTCTGGTGAGGGCAGAGTTTAATTCTTCCCGCTGTCCTTAAGTCAGCTCTGATGACTTCTTCCTCTGGCTTAAATCCTGGCCCTGGTGGACTCACCTGACAACTGTTGCATTATGTGGTGAGCATGGTAAGGTCTCTAGGAAAAGACAGCTCTGCTTTCTGTCTCTTAGCTGTGAAACAAACCCTTTCTGGCCCAGGCTAAAGTGAATTATGCATGCCCTGCCCTGCAGAGGAAGCCTTGGCATATTGTGCCAAAGCAGTGTGTTCAGCAGAGCTAAATTTGTGCATATCCGAGATACTTTTAACTCCTCAGGCGCCATGTACTCTAACAAATACCACATGGCCCATGGCTAACACTAAGCAACAGCAGGCAATACTGTCAATAATAGCTTGGAAACTTGCATTCCTGTCAGCAGTAATTTACAGGATGGTTTAGACTCCTTCCAGAACAGGTGAAAGTAAGATCAGCTGGCATGGGCTCTGGACAGCTTCCCAGCAGCACAGCAAATGCTGCTACAAGGAGAGGTTTGAGGTTTTGAGGTTTGAGGGTTTTTGTCCAAGTGGAGCATGGGCAACTAGAAATGTTAACCAGCAGGTCGTGTCAAAGTGCAAGCTTATGTTTTGTTCTTGTATTACTTTATTCTTATGTTGCTTCTAAACAGAAGACTTCATCTCCTACCACGTGGTTGCCTAGGTTTTGGAGGTATCACCCTTGGGCTGTAGTTGACCCGCTGTATTGGAGGATCAAGTCAGACCCTGAAGATGCTGAGCACTTGTCCTGTGAAAGCACTGACAGACAGGGGTGTGAGGTGCCTGCTCTCCAGAATTTAAGTCACCTTGGTGTGGTGGTAATAAGTAGCAACGTGCTTTATAAGTGGGAAATCTTACCCAAATTGACATTTAGGCCAGTAATATGTAACTCTGCCATCCCTGCATGGGCCACCTATCTCATCTATGGATACATTGCACTGTGGGTACCAAAGATCTGAGCTCTCTTCTGCCTCAGTCCAACAGAGATGCTTTGCTCAGCTGCAGGGTAACATAGACAAAATTGTGGTCCCTGAGCCAAGCAACCCTCCTGAATTGGGAGGGTGCTAGAGATACTGCATTCCTGTACAGGTTGGGCAAAGTTGATGTTTGCTGAACATGGAAGTCTCTGCCCTGTGCTCTCCAGACTGTCCTTTATATCCCCAGAGTTTTCAGCATTACCTGGGATATCTCTGACCTTTCTAGGTAATTTACTGGATCAAAAGTTATTTTCACAAGTTATTGATACAGGCACAGTTGGTGACACAAAGATTAAGCAAAGTCCACTGGTGCAGGGATTTTAGCCTCTTGTTTTCCTGGACTGTTTATTCATTTCCATTCTCATAGGGAAAAAACAAGTAAGAGGCTGAAAAACATTGTGTGGTTACTAGTTGCCAATGAACATCAAACAGTGAAGAAATGCAGAAAGCTGCAATATAGACCAGTGGATGTAATAAGGAAAAAAACAGATGAATTTTCAAGCATGGAAACCCTTCTTCAGGTCAATGTGCCCAAAAGCGTGTTGGTGTTTTTCAGCTACATCAGCTGGTCTAGTAAAAGTTATTGCTTCTCTGTAGAAGTTATTGGACCTCACATATCTTTAGACCATCACAGCCACAGCAACACTGCTACTAAGCAAGATTCTTGAAGATCCATTTTGTATCACAACTGCAGGAATATGTCCACATGAGTCTTAACTTTAGTGTATTTCTCAATTTTGTCATCTATTTATTTTCTGTCACAGCTGTGTGGAATAAGTTCTTTCAGCAGTTCTGGAAAAAAAAATGGAGGAGTGATTGATTTCCATTTTCTGAGCTTTATGGGGTGTGCTACTTAGAAAACTTGTCATTACCACCATTTGCTGGTGTTTAGTGGAAGATTTAATTCACCTACTGTAATGATTTGGGGAAATCTGTTGATGTACAATTTAGAAAGTTATTATGTAAATGGCAGTGTTATGAAATGCTTTTATGTGGATGCAGCATCCACTGTTTGCTAACAGGGGTGGCAGCGTGTGTCTGACAGGGTACAACAGACAGTTGTTAACCGCAGCAAGAACAGTGTGTCCAAAAAAAAAAAAGGTTTAGTTGAAGCCTTGGGGAGCAATTTGTTCCAAACATGTCTATGTGGACTGGGTTCAGGGGAATGGAGTGAGAAAGAGATGAGGGATTTGAAAATATTGAATGAAATGTTTTGATTTTATAGTTGTGCATGGAAACACGGGGTCTCCAGACAGGAGGAGGGGAGAGAGGAGAGGACTTTGTAGCTGAGGAGGTTTGTTTTTACTGGAGGAGCAGGCAGGGAAAACTGAGAAGATGTAGAAAAGATAGAGAAACTTGATAAGATTAGCTCAAAGCACACTGGGATGCTCCAGGGCAGTCAGAAATTGGAGGACTGGGGTGCATAGAAATGCCTTTACTGCCTGTGCTACAGAGCAAAGGAGCACCTTGCAATGTGCTAAGCAAAGTCAGTGTGGTGCAAGTGCTACATGCCTGTGATGAAGAAACCCAACAAACCAGCATGCCCACAAGGGTGGAAAGGTCTAGGGGAAGCAGTGTCTCAGCGCAGCTCCTGAGTGTGCAGCTTGACCCCATGGCTCCCTTCTCAACAAGTGGGGACAGGCAGAAAGAGACAGCTCTTGATGTGTGGGATAAGTGGCCTTAGAGAAAGAAACAGTGTGGTGGCCTACTTCAGCACTGAGAAGTTTAAAAGTACACCTAATCCACCCGGGTTTCCATGGACACATCCGCTCCTGCCATCTGACATTGAAGGAGTGTGGAAATTTGTTCTTTCAGGGCTAGTTTTGCTCAGATACTCCTGAGGTCTTGCTACATGGCTGACATGCAAGCAGAAGTCATCACTGTGGCAGGGATGAGGTTACCCTGACCAGCTCATGGGAGCATTTGCCCAAAAGCCTACATTGCCAGTGCATTGGACTCATGGTGCCTGCATTGGACTGCACCTGGTTTGGGCCAGACAGAGCAGATGGGAGTAAACTAGTAAATACTCACCTCTCTCAGACCCGAGGTTCTTGCTAATTCCAGTACTCAGGCCTTCAAACTCAAACCTTTGTACTTGGGACAGTATTTCCATGTAACAATCCCAGTGACCAGGAGAAAAAAAAAAAAATCTCTTGGCATAGATGAGTTGACAGGAGTATTGCTGTGTCTTCTTCTAGTTAGTGACACCTGCTTTGTATACACAGCTGTTCAGCAAAATCTAAAGCGTTTGTTTTAATTTTTTATCATAAAGGTATGGAGATAGTTAATTGGGTGTATCTCTGAAGGTCTGTCATATTTCTTCTCAGATAGGATTAAACCAGTTCAATCTGCAAACTCTATTTCCTCTGTCAAAAGGAGATAACCAATTCCACAGACTGAAGTTATTAATGATCAACTGAGTAAATTTTATACCTCTCTTTATATCTTAGAAGGACACTTCACTGAATCCGATTTTGATCAATTTGTAGGCAATGTCACCTTCAATAAATTCCCATCTGACAATAGATAACCCAGTAACAAGCTGGGAGACAGCAAAGGTGATGTAAGACTTGGCATCTGTTGGAGCTCTTGAACCCAACTGCATCCCCACTGTTGGGTTGTTGGGTTTTTTTTTATTTTAGAGTCATGTTAAGGGAAAAGAAAAATAAAAAGCATCATTCTGGAAAAAAGCCTTCTTTTCAAATTGGATTCAGAAATATGCTGGGTTTGGTTTTTTTTTCACTGAGAGATGAGAATTACATTACTTACCATAATTCTTTCAAAAGAAAAAGCAGGTGGGAGTGGTTTCTTTTTTCTCTTTCTGTCCTTGCCCAACCTAGCATGTAAAGTCTTGGCAAATGTTTTGACCATTCAGTTTAAGGATCCGGTGTCTGTTCTTGTGAGCAGTGTAACACAACTGAGTCCTGCAGTGGTCACCTGCCACCATCTGATGCTTGGGATATTGCAAACCTATTTCCTCTATCCCTGACATGCTGTTCCAACAGTGCTAAGGAAGAGGTATAGACACTCACTGGTGGGAAAATAAACTGCTGGAGCAGCAAATAAATGTAGCTCTAGCATTGTTGGAGTTTGCTGCACTCACTGAATAAATGGTTGGCATAAGCCTAATATTTTGGGGAAGGCTCAAGGGCGACTCAAGTAGAAATTCAGAGTTCCAGGAACAGCATCTCCTCGTCCATGTCCTTTCTGTACAATCTGCAAGCTATTTTTGGAAGTGGTGGTAAAGTGGAGAGGGAGCCAGGGTGAGAGGACTGACTGGTGCATCTGAAGATTATTATTCCCTGTGGCTGCTCCATCCTTCTGGAGTGTGGCCACAGATTGTTCTTGCAATTGCTGCAAGAAGCAGCTGAAGTCACTTGCTGTGTCACTGTGATATGCAGGTATGACATAGTACCTGCTGTGGTGACCAGATCCTAAAGGTGATTAAAATACTCCCTGTTCCTACCAGCTTGGGTCAGAAGGGAATAATTTGGGATCATTTCAGGCAGAAATGCTTTCTCTGACCATCAGGCTCTTGATTCACCTTATACTCACTGTGCTCTTTAGGAAGCATATTAATTCAGCCACTGTACAGGCAGAACTGATCTTTTCTGTTTACCTGCCAGCTGATGCACAGCAGGATGCAAGGAACAGTCCAAAGTGAGCTGGGATGGCATTTGCCAAATGCAGTGTGTCCTTATACTAAAAAAACCCAATGAAACAACCAAACCCTCGCTTATTTCCATTAGGTCAAGAGAGCTTCCATGTCTTGACAGATCAGAAAAGCAGTGTGGCAGTCCTAAGGAGAATATGCAATATTTCTTGTTTTTACTTTATTTATCTTTGCATCATTTCATCCCCAGAAGTTATCTGAAGGAGTAAGGGTAGGGGCAGGCCACTGTGCCCAACGTGCTCTGTGCTCTCTGCCCTTGACTTTAGTGACGGAGGTTATGTTTGGCAAGAAACAATCATGGGCTTTCACTGTAGTTAGGAGTGTGGACATACCCATTGCATTCCTCAAGGTGGTCACTGTACGTACCCACAAGGATGGAGGATCTCCTGGAGCTGCTGCTGATCAGTAAGAACATGATATTCCTCTACTAGCTGAAAAATATAGCAGCTCAGCTGAAGGAAAGAGAAATGGTTTGAAGAAACATCAGTCCCCATATTGCCAGAGAATGAGGGGAAACAGCTGGGTTGCAACTCTCCCTTTGGTGCTCTTCTGAAGTGTTAGGCTTTAGCTGTTTGAGCCTTTGCCAAGAGCTGGTTCCTTAGTGGAGCAAAACTATCTCTTAGGCTGCCTGCCTGTGGTGGGGCTGGAGTAGATGGTGTTCAGCAAGAGCACTAGACCTACGAGACTGTCCACGTTGTCAGGCTTGATGCCTCAGGACACACAGCAGGCATCTGACAGGCCTGGAAAGAGACTGGGTCTACACCCCCTGAATCCCCATGGCTTTTTCACCTCATTGTACCATTCCTTGTGGAATGAAATACAAGCCTGTGTGGAAGCTGGCAGGAGTTTTGCTGCCTGAAAAGGGCAGGTCAGTCATTCCTCCTCATAAATATTTAGTAGGGTTTTTCTGGAACAAAAACAATCAGTAAACCTGGCTGCTGGGGTGACATTTTTACCTAGCCCTTTGGTAGAAGGGTGCCAAAGCTTGATGCTGAGGAAGGCAGAGTTTAACCTGGGCTGCTTAGCTAGTAGTTGGTTTCCCACTTACTGTTCCCATAGGCACCAACTTCTCTCTTTTTCTGCTGCTTAGTCATTTCTGCTTTGCTACCCTGGACACTTCTCCTTGTTGTCTTCATTCCCAAGTACAGCTTGCTTCTCAGTGGGAGTGCAGCCACATAAAGGGTCAATGCAGCTTTTGAGGCAACTGTGGAAGTAGAAACCTGGGAGGTGCTGAGGGATAGGGCAGGCTGGGCATGGGGACACTCTCAAGGCCTCTGGCTAGAGGGAGGTAGGGAAAAGGTTCAGAAGGTGCATTGGCTACCTTCAGAGTCCAAAGGCTGCATGGGTACGATTTGGTGGGAAAGAAATTTTGGGTGGGGGAATGAAGTTATCATTCAATCTGCAGAATTGGGAGAGGATTTTCCTAACCAAACTTCTTATTTTCACAAATGAAAACTAATGTGGTCAGGCTTGGACAAGGAATTGGGTATGTGGGAGGAGTTGGTCTGTGTGAGGTCTATGCTTTGATCCTTTCCTTGGATGACCATCCTAAATCTGTAAAGTGCTCCTTTCCTCCTTTCCCACCCTCTACATGCACACTTGATGTCTAGAGTGCTGGAGTGTGATTGATTGGTTTTCCTGTGTAGCCTCAAGGACTGCAATTACTTAAGCTCATGACCCTAAATGACTCAATTCTTGGTGATTCTTGTGTTATATAGTATTGTGGGGCCCTGACTCTAAGAACTGTATTACTCCCTTCAGAGAGATCTTGGTCTGATTTTTAGGGGGACTGAATGCTTGTGTGTCTCACTTGCTGGAACAGTGCAGTTAAGGTGGCTTTTAGCTTTGAACAAGCCAGCAAGATTTATCATGCACTGCTGCAGTCGTGTTGAGTCCTGTGCATTCTGTCCCAAATCACTTGCTATGTGCTGCCACTCCCTTCTTCCATGCAGCTGTAGGAAGGTCCTGGAGAGAAGGAACCCATGTGCAGCTTTGATGATAAGGAGGAACTGTGGGGGTGCAACCTCCAGCCTGTGCTGGACTGTCACTGCTTGCACTGGCTGGTGTAGCATCCCTATGGATGCAGTGGGAAGGTGGTGGAAGGGAGAACCCTTAATCTGTGGGAGGCTGTCCTGTTTTTTAGCTGAGACAGAGCTAGGTTTCTTTTCAGTAGCTAGAACAGCACTGTGTTTTGGTTTCAGCATGGAATTTGTTATGAGAATAATGCTGATAACATATTCATGTTTTCATTTTTGTTACTGGAAGTTGAAGGACTTTGTGTTTTGTTAGTCTGCAGGTGCAAGGTCTGGGGGGAGATGAAGAATATTTAAATTAATAAGCTAAAATGGTATTTGGATATACCAATAGGATATTTCATATCATATAATGTCATGTTCAGTACATTAATGAGGGTCTCTTCCTCTTTGTCTCTCTGACTTTTGCTTGGGCTCTCCTCCGTGATTGTTATCTGGGAGTGGACCAAGCTTGGTTGATAGGTGCTGAGTGGTTATGCTGAGTATCGCTCATTTGCATATTTCGTTACTATTATTATTTCAGTATAATTATTAATTTAAGTTTTATTTTATTTCAATTATTAAATTGAAATAAAATCTCAACCTGAGTCTCCTCACCCTTGCCCCCCAATTCTCTCCCCCGTCCCCTGGGGACAGGAGTGAGTGAGCGGCTGTGTTTGGCTGCCAGCCAAGTGACACCACCACAGAGGCCCACGTGGGGAAGGAAGGTGGTGGGATGTGCCGCTGGGTGCTGAGATGGGACGTGCCGGGGGGTGACAACCGCAGCCCGGCGGGTTGCGGGGGCGGTTGGGGGCCACCAGGCTGCGCTCTCGGGCCGGTCGCCGCGCTACCGCTTTCCCCGGGCGAACGGGACACGGCGGAGACTCGCCGCGAGCGGGCGGTCCCGGGACGACG
>NW_010287668.1:0-4843 GCF_000700745.2 Antrostomus carolinensis
ATGGGGAAACAATTTTAGGCTGTGCATTATTTCACCTTGTGCAAAAAAGCATATCATGTAGGGAAGTGTCATGTCATGTCACTGATGTCATGTAGGAAAAACTTGTGAGAGATCTGTTTACATTAAATATGGCCAATAGCACATCTATTCTAAAAGAACAAAGATTTAAGATGGTTTTAAGAGCAGCTAGCCAAAGAGACACAGAGGTGCTCCATTGGTTCATACTAGCACATAATATACAGACCCACTCACAGTCAAATATAAACCATAGTCTACTACTGAGACTTACTTGCCTTGTCCTGTAATAGTCACATATTACTGACACTAAGTAATCAGCCTAAGGTGTTACCAGGCCTTTCTTAATAGATTGATGAAACAAATTCCAAGGTTTTGGAGAACTTTTTTTTTAACTATTTCAAATTTTGTTCCATCAGTTGTCAGAATGAGAAAGGGAGGTTTCCATACTCCTTGCAAAAATGCCTCGTTATCACTGAATTGCTCTGTTTTTTTAAATGAGATTCCCACTGAAATGAAACCAGATATCCTTGACAGGAAAAGATTTACTGTTAGCAGAATTGGTCCTCCTAGATAAACACCAGAAAAAACTGCTACAGGACTTTTTTCAGCTCCTCCCAAACATCTGCCCCTTAGGTCGTTTTCATTTTTTCATTGTGGAAGGCACCTGGTCCATGTGAAAGCCACAGAAACTTTCTCTTTCAGGTACATTTTTGTATTTTATCACTTGTTTCCTGGCCTGAGGGAAACCCTTTCCCACTGATCATCACAGCTTGGAGGGGTGGCCTATGCCACATTTTGGGTTCTCCTGGAACCCCTTGTTTGCAGCAGCACTTGGTTCACCTTTGCTTGTCCTTGGGCTACTGCCATATCCCTTCCTCCAGTAATTACTGTTTTCAAGAAGGGCCAACGCATTGTCTATGATCTTTATTGATGTAAGGCAGCCTTCTGGGTAGCTTCTGGAAGATAATATCCCTTTAATTAACTTTCTGTGAGCAAGGAGACACAAGATTTTTTACTAAGTCAGATAGGTGCCTCAAACGTGGAGACTTGAGGTCTCCATACATTGACAGCTCTGGGAGGCAGGTATCTGTTGGTAACACAGTGGCCCTTCTGGCTCCGCCGTGGCTGCACACAATGGTTTCATATCAGTAAAACAAAATCTTATTTTGGCTGACACATGATATCCTGTATAGACCGACACAATTGGAGTTAGTCAGGTTCAGACCTAATATTTGGCAAAAAGTTTGGTGTTAAATGAAGGCGATTCCCAAAAGGATGCAATGTGTTGCCTCTGAATTCATGTCTCTGATGAGTTCCCCATCCAGCACCTGAAAGGAATTATTTAAACAGAATGGAAAACGGAACAGAAAATACCAATGTACCCCTGTGGAAATCCAGGGTTTGCTTCCATCAAGTATCTTGATGGGAGCATCTTCCCCTCAGGAGGAAGGTCGTCTGACTGGAAGAGAGAGAGAAGACACAGATGGTGGTAGGTAAGAGGTTTCCTCAGATTGGACAGACCTATGTGGACTATGAAGGTCAAGAACTGTCAACTCATCAGGGCACAGGAATGAGTGGCAATTGTTAAAATTGAGTTTTAGTGCCAGCAGAGAAGCACTTGCTCGCATTGCAAGGAATTAAATTGCCACAGAGCGCAGGGGAGCCTGAAAGAATAAATTCACAAGAGGAGGATGTTGGGTGCCTTCCCAAGAAGACAGACCTGCCAAGGGCTGGTGGACACTGATAAAACATCTGGCTCAGAAAGCTTCTGAACTGCAAATTGTTGGACCTGGGGTGGTGTTTCCAGGGAAAATACAATTCCCGGTTTGCCTTTTTATTCTACTCTTTCCTTTTCCAGCTGAGGGCCGCTGCCAGTGGCCAATACCCACTATGGGGTACTAGGAGATGTGCATCCTTGCCCTGGCTGTGCAGCCACTCTCACTCCCGGAGGACCTGCCTAGTCCTGCAGGAAAGGAGTCTCTGTATCATTCAAAAGTCAGAGTTATCCAAGTTGATCCCTAAGCTGTGGTCTTTTTTTTAAATGAACTTTTTCATCTCCAGATTAAAACTGCTATTAAAAATAATGCCAAATGCTAACAAGGAGTGCCTGTTGACCTCTGTTTTTATCTTAGAGGGGAATGACTTTAACCTGAGATAAGGGAATATTTGGACATGTTTACAGCATCTGTGTGCCAGAGATTAATGTGGGAGTGATGAGACAGTCAAGGAAGAGAAAACTGTGGGAGAGCACCAATGGAGAGGGAGAAAAGAAGGGTAAATTAGTAACACGGTAAGAGCACAGTGGAATGTCTCAAAGCTGTGGAAATCCCAGGACATGTGAAATAAGTAAGAGAAACTTGAAACAGAGAGACTAGGAGGGTTGTACAAGGATCTATTCTTTGTATTTGTATGTGAATATTGACAAGAAAATCAACAGCTTTGAATACTTATTTACATTACTGTGAAATGGGGGTAACTGATAACAGTCCATGGAGCAGTACTGGTGAGGACGTTGGTGGCTTTAGACTTGCTAGGACCACTAGGGGATAAGGTGTGCAGCTCTGGACCAGGGACTGATATTTGTATCTTCCCTGGGGTGACAGAGAAGGAAGTGTTCCTCATGCAGCATGCTAGCAGACAGGAGCCCAGAGGTCTGGGGCAATGGGAGGAAACCTGCAGGGCCAGGACCGGCATTGTTGTCAAAAAACTAGAGAAGCTGCCCGCAGAAGTTCAGCCCTGTGGGTAATTACAGCAGCCCTCCGCAGCCCATCGTGTTCTTTGCCAGGTCGTCAGCTGCAAAGCGGAAAGGTTTCCACACTTGTGAGTGACTCTTTTGGGGAAAAGTGAACAAAATGCTGCAGTTTCAAAGTGAAAAAGCCAACAGCAAGTGAAGATGTCTCGGTGCTGATCTTGAGTGCTGGTGCTCGGTGCCTGCCCAAGGAAAATTCCCAGCATCAGGCTGAGCTGAGCACCATGTGTCTCTCATTGGCTGCTGCTGCAGCTTGTCTGAAAGCCACTGGGATTAATACTGCTAGAATATATGGTTTGTTTAGCTATTTTTATTGACCTGTGAGTATACCTACTGTATAATTTATTGTAGCGTTAGTAGTTCAGTCCTGTGATGTTTGCTATAGAAAATCTTCATTTCAAGCCAGTGGGAAATTTTGCTAGGGTGAGGAGTGCAGGCCTGGCCTCTGCTTTGCCTTTTTTCTTTTCCATTGCAACACAATTAACCTTTTCATTAGAAGAGCTCTGTTCCAAATAAGCAAACTTCTCTATGTGTATTACTGAGCCATTTCAAGCTGTCTCTTGCTTTGGAACAAAACATCTTTGTTCCAGCCATGCATGACATTTGAAGACCTATTTATACAATGTGTCAGCTCCATTTGTTTTCTTCATCCTGATGTTTTCCTCTGTATTTTTTGGTTATTCATCCAGATTGCAAGGAGCAAGGCTGCTGCTGGTTTCCTCCTATGCTGTTCCAGACTGAGGCACTGGCTGCCTTTGGCCTTTCTCCCCTTTTGTGGGCTGAGGTGAAACAACCCAAAATCAAACATAGTTTTGCCTACTTTATCCTCTCTACATTGAGACCAGCACCACCAAACAGCTGTGAGATGGAGCACATCTCTGCAGAAGCACCTGGTATTATGACAATTTCTCTTTTGATGCCCTGCTTGTGGGATGCAAACAGCTGCAATCCCTTCTGCTGGAGGGGACTCTCTGAGGGCCAGATTTCCAAGTTGCATTGCTAAATATGCCCTCCTGCAAAATACTTGCTTTTTCCTTAGACATTTATAATTTGTCCCAAGTCTCTAATCAGCCCTTCTTGTCTGACAGCACAATGGTAATTGAAGCAGCAAAACCCAATGTAAAATAAAATAAAAAAGATCCTTATCAAGATGTCAAATAATAGAACTTAGCATCCTCTTGATTATAGTACGGAGGAAGTGTAAATACTTATGGGATTTGGTCCACCGTCTCCCTTGTAAATAATTTACCTAACTTGGCACACGTCTTCTCCTTCCAGAAGGGACCCGGGTTAGTGCTGTCCTGGCTACTCAGGCAGCAACAAAATGTCTGTCCCAGCGCTGGCACTACCTAGTGACAAATTAAAGTTTAAGTCCTCTTTGAAATCTTTACACAATCTGCTAGCTGAAGGTTTCAAGCTGCTTTAACGTGTGCAGGACACCAGGGAAATACTGCAAGCCTTACTTTAACCATACATTGAGGCTGAAGGTGCCAGCCAGCAGTGGTGAGCCTGGGGTAGCAATGGCTAAAGCCCGTCCGCTCTCTCCATTATTCTCATCAGGATGGTTGGGGAAGGAGGGTAAAATAGGATGCAAGCAAACATGCTCCTGCCAGCTCATGGCCCACTCAAAACCTTTGAGAAGACCAAGCAAGACTGCAGCGTTGGCCTTGTGCTTCCCCTTCCACATAAGAGGAGACAGAAAATTTGGGCTTATAAGATCAGAGTCAATCTTCAGAGCACCTCCCAGTTGTGTTTTACGTAGACAGTCCCTCCAGCTCTTGAGAAAGTGCATGGTCTCTACTGAACGGGAAGCTGCAGGTTATTTTAATGCCAAACACTTGATGTGTGTCATATTCAACCAGACTGCCATCACCAGCCTTTGTGCATGGTGGATGGGCTTCTGCTGCAAGGAGCGGAGGCGGTGGCAGACGCGAGGAGGAATGCCTTCAACACTGTGTGCTTCAAAAGCAGTGCTTGTGAGGTTTGCTTTGTGTTCCAGTGGCTGGGCTAGAGCTGCGTGCATGGCCTCACTCAGCACAAATGAAACCAAGGCATTCATATGCTGTACATTAAGAG
>NW_010287668.1:4888-7865 GCF_000700745.2 Antrostomus carolinensis
TCTTTGCAGCAGTTTTGAGGAGTACAGAGCTCAGTGTCAAAACCTGTAAGTCTGCATGCTTTTGTTTATTGGCTGTGATGAGAACTGCAGCACTTCTAACACAAACCAGTTGAGAAAACGTTGCTGGCCACAGCCACAAAACCTTCCCTCATCTTTTCCATGATGGTGGTGGAAAAGAAAATTCCTCAGGTTGTATTTTCCTATTTAAAGATGAAGGGAAAAGGACTGCCAAAGTGGATGGAATTTAGTCCAACTGATGTAACGCCTGGGTTAGCAAAGCAAAATGCACATCTCCTCTGAGTGCAGGAATTGTGGTCGTGTGTAGCCAAGGCCAACAAGAAGCCACTGCAGCCCCACATGGCCAAGGGACAGCTTCGGTAACACCAGCCTGCCACTGGGTTGATTACTGTGTCACAGCTTACCACGCATTTTTGAGTCATTTATTGCAGTGCTAAGAGGTTACAGATATTTATGATCCACATTAAAGATGCTGGTGAGATAAAAGAAGAAAGCACCACTGCATAGAGGACTTGTTGGCTCTACAGCATTGCTTCATGTAGGTTGGGAACTGGGCAATACTGTAACTTGTAAGTGGTACAATGCAGAAGAAGCACAAGCAATAACCAGGTAACAATAGAAATGAGTTTTATTTTGTAAAAAGTTATAAAATGAATATTGTACAAAAATAAAGTCTGTAGAGAACTTTGGTTGATTAACACAAATGACTGAGACATAAATTGCAGGTGAAGTAAAAATCCCCAGAAGCCACTCCTGTCTTCAGTAATGTCTAAAATAAAAATAAAAATAAAAATAAAATATAAAAAAATCACAAACTTTACCCTTTTGTATTTTGAATATAGTGATTTGCTTTGGTTGCCGCCTCTTCAAGCTGCGCAGAAAATCGTTTTGGGCAAGTTTTCTGTAATGGGGCAAGTGAAAGCACACCTCTGAGCACTGTGCCTGCTCACCGCCCAGCAGCGCAGCTGACCCTCAGCCTGGCAGGGTTTTACTGCCCAAATCATGCTGACTCTGTCAGTGGTATCAGCTGTACCACCCCTGCCCTGCGAGAAGGGTAAGGTGTCCCCATGGCAATGTGAGAACAGACCCCATGGGTGGGCTCTGGGGCTGCCCTCTGTCTGCCCAGGGAAAGCACCAGAGGTTGGTGCTGACTTACATTTCATACAGCTAGTACATCTTTCCATGCTTGTGCTGGACTTTTTTGACCTCTAGACCCTTCTTTTGTGGCACCCCAAGGCAAACTGAGTACAGAGAGACAATAGTTTTTTGGTTTTCAGTAGGAAGTGTTTTTGTTCCTGTTGTTTTTACGTGAGTTGATGCTTCACTGGTTGTCAGGCATATCTAGCTAGCTGCACTGCTGCTCCTTTGGGAAAAACGTCTCGAGAACAAGAGCTTGCATTACCGACCAGGTACGAACGCCTTTGCTACACAACCTCCCTCATTCTAAGGAAACTCAGACTCCTTTGCTGTGTGGGTATGATCCTGTAACATTTCAGCAAATCATACAGAACACTTTGGTTATTTAACACAATTGTTTACCTGTAGGTTACATTAAATCCAGGGCTAACTAGTAAGAGGAATTTAACCTCTTCTATATCGAAATATGGAAGGAAAAGCTTAAATAAATATAACAAGAAATTATAAGGCTAAATGTGATTATTTTCCATTTGTCAACGGTTATATGAGGGCAGTTGGCAAAAAGTGTGAGAAAAAAAATGTGGCTACATTTAAAATATGACTAGAATTAGTTTTTCTAACAAATGGCTAATGTTGAGCCAAGTCCTGCGACCCCCACTCATCCAGAGCCGTTGCTGCTCTTGTGCATGCATGACTGCAGTAATTTTCAAAAGTATTAGTGAATAGGAAGAAGGGCTGCAGGCTTCGGCACTACATATTGTGAACATAATCAAGATTTTGTTTAAAAGAAAAAAAGGTAAAGTAAGTGATTTTTTGCATTCAAGTTAACACTTTCAATCAAAAGCATGGACCGTTGTTCCCAACTTCATTGTCCCTCTCTATTTTCCAAGCACCTTCTACTTTGGCACCTTTGAAAAGAAACTTTAATAAATAAGGAAAGGAGACTCATTACTGAACTGCAATAAATAACAATAACTTAATCTCAATAAATATCTTCTGTATATTTATGTCTCTGAACGGATGCATTGCATCAAGTAGTTTCTGTTCACTCACAATGACCAAATAGAAATGTAGTTACGCAAGTGACGTTAGTCCTTTGTAAACCGAAAGAAACAGGTTTTGTGTAGGCCAGACTTGTTATTTCTCTTACTATACTAGGAAGAAGTGCTTAAAAACTCAACTTGTTTTCATAGGTAGCACAAGAATTAAATCCTACACTCGTTTTGAAGAAAACACAAGATGGAAATAACCAGTAACTTAACCAGTAAGTGGAACTTTTTTGCTTCATATTGATACTGGCCCTAGAGAACTTGAGCCTGGGAATTTTGGTATTTGCTTGGTATCATCTTACTTGTGAGGTTAATCTTATTATAGCTTACAAGTTGTCCTAAGTGCTTAGGAACCATCCTTCAATGAGCAGTAGCAAAATGTGTCTTTCAGTAAAGCTGAGGGCAGAGGGGATGAGTAAGGTACTCCTAAGATACTTCTCAGCTAAGCTTCCTGGCACGGATAATATAACTACAACACAGCGTGGTATGGCAGGGTTGTGTTTTTAAGCACATTCCTCATGGATCCGAGTCTCACTGATGGTGGACTGTGTCCAACAGGAAAGGGAGCGTGCACGCCATCCAGCCGTCGTCATCTCCACCTGAGTTTTTATTTACTTTCGGAGGACGTCAAATGCCTCCATCCTCCTACGCCTCCTCGAGCCCCCCACCCTGGGCTCTAACAACCCCTTGTTCTGCATTCTTGGTCCTCTTTTCTCCACTCTGAGCAGACGCTTCCCCGGGAACCTTGGTCCCTCTCTTTGCATCGTAGCAGG
>NW_010287668.1:7893-21175 GCF_000700745.2 Antrostomus carolinensis
CGCATCCACACCTTTTTGCGGAATGTTTTTTCAGTATGTGGTAAACCAGGTTATCATCCAAAAAGGACAGGTCATCATCAAAGGCTGTGGGTCTGCAACAAGCTTGCCTAACTTTGTCAGTGACTAGTTTTTTCTTTCTGGTTAAGTTTTTTAAAATTTTGTCATAGGTGGTCTCGGCTGCATCGCAAGATCCACTGCAATACCGGAAAATTAGCTCTTCTTTGGTTTCATATCCCAAATCCAAGTCAGTCACGTTTAAATGTATTTCTGTTAAGACACATCCTCGATTTTTGCCCTTTTGATTCCTCCTTCCCTTTTTGCTGGAATTCTCTATGTTTGTAGCCGTGTTTTGCCGGTTTCTCTCCCGCCTAGAAAAAATTGGAGTCTGTTTATCCGGTGACCTCCTCAGTCTTTTAATGGTGGCTTGAATAAAGTCCACTACCTCATCAAACTGATCTGGATAATCCTCTGGCATATTAGCTGTTTGGGAAAGAGAGAAAAAGGCTTTGTCACACATCAGTCATCATGACGTTTGTCCATTTGTGGCTCAAAGACATTAGACACATGCAAGCTGCTCTGCCCATCTCTTCAGAGCACATGCCCAGGACCCTCAGAAATCAGGGAGGATTTGGAATGGTTTAGATCGTCATGGAAACTCATTTGGGGAAAAATAAATGAGATATGTATGTATCTCTGTAGGTGTCTGCTGATGCCTGGTAGCACTCCAGCACATCTTTCAATATTGAATGTGCCCTGTCAAAATTGAGGGAAGAAAAAGCATGTAATGATACGAATATTAGTTAGTGGGTAGATTAAGCTACTGTAGAAAGGTTATACGGGCTCTTCCCAGCAAAGCAGTAAAAGGACAAGCTTTCTTTAAAGCAGTTTTGTGATTATCATTGTTAATTGTTGTCTTTTCACACCAGTAGTGGTTAGTATTGCCAAAGCCACCTATCAAAGACATTTTTGGGCAGGACAGAAAGAGGAATTTCCTGGGGTACCAGGCTGAGCTATTATTCCTGGCTGAATGTCTGCTTTTTTACTGCTTCTAGGGAATAATTATTATCAGAGCTTTTGAAAAATTGCTTATGGAAGTATTTGGTATCACAGGATGCTTATTAGACTGAGTAGAAATAGGTCAGAATACGAATAGTATGTTAATTTTCAAGGGAAATGTTATTAATGTATTTTCTTTTATGAAGACAAAATACCTATTTAATTTTTCACTTGATATATACCCTACCAGTGATAAATTATTCAAGTAAATTAAATGTTGAAGAAAATGTTTTGATACTAGCAGAATGACCCTCTTCAAGGAGAGTGCAATTGAACATGTTCTGAAATGTTCTCAGATTTCCGCTTTTCAGTATGATTTGGAAAAAAAAAAGCACATTTTGAAATCTTTAAACTTCCCATGGGCTAAATCCCTCAATGAGATTTGCTTTAATGAATACAGTGATTTAATGGAGGATCAGGCTGTCAGGAGCATGTGTGTAGGTGCCCTTATGTTGTATTATTCATGTCTGTCTCCTGAACACATAAACCACGTTGCAGTATTGAGATTTTTTTTTCCCTCATTCATCGTGCCAAAAATTGAGACTTGACAACTCACTTCCTTTTCAGTAAGGCCTAAGAGGATGCTTCTTTCTGTACTTAAGTCCTAAGTGCCCACCCACATAACAGACCAGCACCATACACCTGGCCCAGCATGTACAGGAGCTCCACCTCCAGAAGGACCCCTACAAATATCTCAGGAACTGCAAACAATGGGAAAGGCAATACTCAATGCAGTGCACCTGGACAGAGGTTGGTACGTCCAATGAGCCATGAAGGCTCTCACCTGGTCAGGTGCTGAGATAGGAACAGCTCCTTAGGCAAAGGCTTGGCACCACATTTCCCTAATGAGCACTGTAACAGACAGGAGCCCCGATGGGAGACCAGGCAGTGCATGTACCCAGCCCACACACGGTGGCACAGGTCCTGTTAACAGCAGAGAGAAAGACATGAGACTACTTCCTATTGCCTAGCAAAGGTGCACCTTCACATCCTCCATAGAAGCACCAAATACAGAGGAGATGAGGGCAGCAGGGTCCTAACTCTGTTAGTGCAAAAAGCTGCTGAAACACAGTGCATCTGCACGTAATGAGGAGCATGGGCGCCTCCCTGAAGCACTCCCATCCTAGAGGTCCCCCTCCATCACAAAACAGTGATGGATCAGAAGTATGCAGTTTTTCATGGATGGTTCCAGCAAAAAAGTATAGACTGGTAATAGAGTAATGAAGGCAGGCAATCTTGTACCTTCACATAATGAGAGTGGCATATGGGAGGCAGGATCCTATAAACTGAAGACTTTGAAACCACGCTAAGGGCAACAATCTTACAGACCAGTGACTGTCAAAAGACATGAAGGACTGCTATCTACACAGCTATATGGGACCTGAACAAGGCAGGACCCTGCACCAAGCCCCACAGTCCTGCGACACCAATGGTAAGTGCATTCTTCTTGCACTCCTCTGCCATTACCTCTGTAGCAGATACCAAAATACCCACCTCCAGCCACACCTTCTGGAGGAAGGTAGCTTGAATAGGTGTGTCCATTGGAAGCATGACCCAGCTCTGTTGCAGGACAGGTTGGTCTGCCTACACCATATGAATACTGCCCTACCAAGCAAAGTCTAGGCCACGGTGATGGGTGGGCAACATTCCTTAAAAGCAAGAAAGGGCAGACACCTTGCTAGACTCAGTCAAGCAAGATGACCTATGTGGAGCTGGCATAGCCCCCATTGCTGAAGTACAAGCTTGGCCCTGGCACAGATATAGATGGAGAGGGATTTGGCAAGAGGCACTTGCTATTGTGGGACTGGGTGGTTTCTAGGTTTCTTGCACAGAAACTAGGTTTCTTAGCTTATAACCCAATAAGGGAAAGATACAGCTCCAAGGAGATGGATCTAGCTGTGCTATTCTCCATTCTCACCCTCACACCCTCTCATACTACTGTGACTACTCCAGCCCATACCTCTGTCACATACTCCTCGCCAAACCCCTATAGCAACAATATGATGCAATGAGATGTTAGCTATGGAGACTGAAATACAACCATCAGGGAAATATACTAGGGCTTAATGAAATTCAAGCAATGAGCAACCATCAAGAAGAGGATGGGAGATTTTTACAGGGAAACTCAACCTATATGTGGAGATTCTTGTCTGCGATCTTCAGCCTCATACTCCTACCAAGTCTGGTATGCTGCCAGTGCAGCGAGGGGATTAAGTAACACCCCACCTAAGGGATTAAGTAACCCCCACCCCAACTAGGCACATCACTTTTAAACTGCTTGCAGTTCAGGTTCAAAACTATCATTTACCCATGTGACAGTGCTATATGCAGGAGTCTACTTTGGTTAAATATTGATCAGACAGTTATAGGCTTCAAGCACTGTCCTGCCCAAGCCATCCAAGTATGCCCTGGAGGGCAAATAAAGAGAAGGAAAGGCCGACATTGTGCACTGTGTCCCTGCTCAGAGTCCACGCTGACATCTGTCCTGTCCTGGTTCATGTGTGATCACTACCACAACTGCACCAAGAGAGCTAATGTTGCTGAGAGCCTTCTGCGCTGTGAGCGGCCCATGACATTTAAGGTGGAGGAAACACACCACAGAAGAGCCCTATGCAACGCTGCTAACACAGGCCTGGGGTGTCAACACTGCAGAAGGTGGAAGCAGTAGGGCAAAAAATAGATTAAATAATCAAGCCAGCAGAGTATTCAACTAGAGAAGCCCTACCTATGCACATGGATTTGCTGCAGCCAGAAACTAGGGTAACTGCCAGCATGACTGATCTTGCTAATCTCACTGGGGCTCTAACACAAACCATGCAAGAAGCACTTCAAGCTATAACCTGGGATGAGGTGTGCGTGACCAATACGTCTAATGGAGCTGGGAATCCCTGCTCAGCTCAGCCCCTGTATTGCACCATCAGGCCACTTGGGAGACTCACTGGGAGGGATGCAAGCACTATGAGTAAAATGAATGCCAATTTCCTGTTTCCAGGGTGGACTTCCCCTTTAGCTCAGGGTATTGGAAATTATCCCAAGCAGACATCCAAATCTGTCGAGAGGACTCCTGCAGTGACCCCCAGTATTTGGAGATTACACCACTGGAGGAGACACAAGGCATATGGGTGATATTAGGGAACTGGTGGGAACAGTGGGAACAGAGCCCTCCTTGGGAAAAGGTGCTGGACCTGTTGACCCTGGTCAGTGTCTACCCACCTACAACCACACATGCTGTTATGCAGCTATGTGGGTACACTGCATTAACACAATGGCAGCTGCATTCTTGGGCTACTCAGTGAGTTCTTGCAAGTTGTTGTAAGCAACAACACCTTTTGCCTGTGGAGCTCCAAACTAGTTATGATCAATGCAATGATGCTCTTTCTGGCAGCTTCCAAGTGGACTGCCAATGTACCCCGAGTTTGCTTCCATAATTTAGCCCTGTTTCAGGAACACCTCCAGTCGCTGCAATCAGCAGCTTCTGGCTGGTACAATTCTGAATTTTTACACAATTCCATAAAACCAAGTTTCAATATACACTCAGCAGCATGGGCCTGTGCTCTGTCTACTGCATCAAGTGCAGCTGGACCTAACCTCCACTGAACCATGGACCCAAGCAATAGGGTTTATACTGATTGGATGTGACTTGGTGCTAATTTTCTACTGCTAAACAAAGCATAGTCATCACCATGACTATATGCCACCAGGAGTGGCTCTCAGGGCTTTGAAGGAAACATTGATAGCCAGAAGTGAAGTGAGAGTTGACTTCACAGCCTATGCCAAGGTGCCAGTCATGACTCAGTAGGGATATTAAGCTACTCAGTAAATATGGGTGTGAAGCCTGAGAGCCCGAAACAAAATGCTGTAAAAAAACTGCTGAAGTAGGACCCTGGGCAGCCAAGTGGAAATGCCAGCATTAATACCAGGCATGACAGGTTGAAACAAGGCACTAGAGGCAAGTGCTAAGGAAGCTACCACCAGACATCATACATGAATAAGCAATAACCACTGACCAAGGACTAAAGACCGTAAAAGGCTAATGGACAGAAGGGAAGGCGGAGAAGACTGACAGCAGGGCCACATCATCCTGATGGGCACTTGGTAGATGTGCTTCAGGAATGCTGAGACCTCTCTGTACCACAGCCACCACGTGCCGAGCACTTGTTTGGTCTCTGCACCGCAGTAAGTGCTGCTAGGGGCAAAGGGTGTGCTGAGTGAAGCTGCGTGGCCAAGGAACACCATCGGACTCATAGGGGGTCTCTTGGCATTGAGTGCTGGTTTGTAACCTGAATAAAGGCACTCAGTTGAGGGGTACTTAGTTACCCCTCTGTCTCCAACACTCTTTAGAAAACGTTTATAGTCTCAGAATGAAGGTCAACAGTCCAGCAGCTTTGCTTCTCTAGTACCACATGGACTGCAGCACTGACTTGACTGTGCAGCAGACAGAGCTTTCTGTGGGGACTTCACACCCCTCAGAGAAGCACATATTATTATCCCTTCCTGTAACATACACAGTTTGCATATGTGTATGTGTGTGTTTACACATACACACATACAAATATATCTAATTATACACACATATTTTTTCAAAACAAACTAGTTTACTGACAACACTTGCCTTCTGGTGGAAAAGCCGAAAGAACAAACACATGACAGATGCCTGTTGCACTGTACAAAGTGCCAGCAGAAAATGCTCAGACACTACACCAATAAAAGCACTAAAGATCACCGAGCAGTAGTCTCTGGTCCCAGGCTCTGGGATGTGGATGAATTAGAATTTAAAAATTTAAAGCCACCTAGGACAGGACGGGACGGGACGGGACGGGACGGGATGGGATGGGATGGGATGGGATGGGATGGGATGGGATGGGCTAGCCCACAACAACATGTGCTCAATACAGGTGAGTGGAGGTAGGCTCACACATGTGATGAACCTCAAAGCAGATGTTTCCTGAGGGAAAGGACGAAATGTCCTGGAAATGTAAAATCCTCCCTCAGTGAACACAAGGTCTCTGCATATCTTGTTCACAGCAGGGGAAAAAGGCTCCCCGGCCCCACTGGGGCAGTGTGACAGGCTGAGCCCCACCACTTAGACAATGGTGCCATCAACACTCACAAGACTGGCACAAAGTCGTGAGGTTTCATTCAGGTTTTATGTCGTGTTTCTGAAAGCTGTTTCTTGACCGCCCAGCTCCTTGGGAAAAGCCCTTGAGGGCAGTCTGTGCTTAGGCATCTGCAGGGGTTTTTGCATCACCTCTGCCTAGCAGCCTGGGGCAGGTAGTGGTGCCTGAGGGAGCTGCAGCCAGCACCTGTGTCCCACTCATCTCGCTCTCCTGCAGCTCGCTTCCACCCTCCCTCCTGCAGTGCCGTGCCAAGGACCTGACCACCCAGGCAGGAACAGGCAGAGTCTTTTCCTCTGGCGGCTACCTGCAGTGGTTTCACTTGGCCAGCACTTGGCTAGAAGCCAAACACAGATGTTGGCTCACTCCTTCCTGCTCCCCCAGGAAGAGAGAATTGGGGGGAAAGGGTAAGGAGACTTGTAGGTTGAGATAAGAACAATTTAATAATTTAAATAAAATAAAACTTAAAATAATACTGATATTAAAGTAATAATAATATGCAAATGAGTGATACACAGTGCAATTGCTCACCACCTGCTGACCAAGCCCAGCCTGTTCCCAGATAACAATCCTGGAGAAACAACAATCCTGAAACCGAAACTGCAATCCCAGAAGAGGAAAGTCAAAAGAGGAAGAGACCCTCATTAATACACTGAACATGATGTTACATGATATGGAATATCCCATTGGCATATCCAAATACCAGTTTAGCTTATTAATTTAAATATTCTTCACCTCCCTTAGATCTTGCACTTGTAGACTAACAGAACAGAAAGTCCTTCGCTTACAGCAACAAAAATGCAAACACTGGTATGTTATCAGTGTCTCTCTCATAGCAAATCCCAGGCTGAAAGCAATACACAGAGCAATTCTAGCTACTAAAATGAAATCTAGCTCTGTCCCAGCTAAAAATCAGGACACTACCAGAGCATGATTCTGCTTTCTAGTGCTGGGGTATCAAGAGTGGAGGGTATAGATGGCAGCCCATATGCTAGTCTGCCTCTGGGCACCTTCTATCTTCCATGTGCAGCTGAACCAGGGCTCTTGATCTGCCATGAGATTCTCACATGACCAGAAAATGAATAAAAAAGCAAAGAAAGAAAGAAAGAGAAACATTACAGGACTGGTGCACATGGGAATCTAGAAGAGTGACCAGGCTGGGGGCAGAGGTGGTGAACATGAAATGTCCAGGACTCCAGTAGTCAAACATAAAAAGAAGACATGAGACTCATTTAAAATACTGATTAAGAAACCAAGAATATTTGCATCTGTTTGCAAACTGTTTCCTTGCTCTCTGAACCTTTAGGGCATGCTCAGATCACAGTTTTGACACAGCCTCTCAGGTTAGGAACATCCCTCTTGAATACAAACAGAAATTCTTGCCTCACTGCTGCTCACTGGAACTTGAAGCTTTGACCTGCCCATCTCCAAGCACAGTCCCTATTCCTTGGGCACTGCAAGAGCTGGCAGCACATACGGGTGCAGGATCCTGCAGCCAAACACCCGTGGTGCTTCCCACTGGCCTCTGCAGAAAGCCACCCCGGAGCTCTGCTTTGGGCACACAGGGAAACGTGCCTTCCTCCAGGTATCTTCGCTGCAGAACCCCAGAGCCTGCCTTTGCGTTTCCAATTAATTAGAGACACCACATGCCAGCAGGACCGGGATCTGATGCCTGTGCTTTTTAGAATAATAAATTATACACTGTTCAGATAGACTTCTACTTAACGAATATCCAAACCAAATCCATCACATTCTCAAGAAAACAGTCTCTATCAAGGAAAAATGGACAATTTATTTCTGTCTGTTCAGATGTGATCACAATTACATTTTGTAAAACTATTCCTTTTATTTCACTAGCAACAGATTTATCTTAAAGCCAAATATTCCCCTGCAGTGGCAGTAAACCAGCATGGTAGAGCAAGAAACTCTCAGTTTGTACCTGACCACAAATTGATTTCAGTGGGAACAGATGGACCTTCAGCTTTCGAGAAAAAAATTCAGTTACTCATTTTGGTGCCTGGTTATGGATTTAAAAGGCTAGCTAGTATCTTCTGGCCATGCTGTCTATTATGGTTTATAAGAAAAGCTTAAATTCTGTTAACTGCAAAATAATAATTTATGTAAGTGGGGGTTTTATTTATGTGATATTTATTTATTTATTTTTAAAAAATCTCATAAAACTCAATGTTTTAAGTTATTTGAAACTGTTTGTACTTTATAGAATAGTTTTCCATACTGACTTTGGGAAAATGTGTTCAGATCACTGCAGCATCATTTGGCACTTCGCATATTCTGAGTCAGAGTGATGTAAAAGAAGTCACATAAGGTATACTAAAAATTATGAAATCAGACTTTTGTTTTACATTGTAGTTTTTATGCATGCATTTGTGGCAGCATACAGCTACTACATCAAAATGTCAGGCCAAACTTTTAATAAAATTACCAGGATATTTCACTCAAGCACAGCTGTCTTTCAGTTAGCATTCAGACTCTAGTTTAAAGTACAATTTCAAACTTCAAGGGAGTTAATCCAGATCATTATAATGGGAAACATTACTTAGAAAATTCAGATCCAGATCTCTCTTAGGATCAAATGGCCCATTTCCAAAAACAGTTCTGACATTTTAATCTGGGCCCTTCATAACTAAAATACTTTCATTTTCTTTCTTTCCTGGTAATTTTTTAAGTTTTTAAGCCCCCAACACAAGAAAGACATGGACCAGTTAGAACAAGTCCAGAGAAGGGCCACCAGGATGATCCGAGGGCTGGAGCACCTCTCCTATGAGGACAGGCTGAAAGAGTTGGGGCTGTTCAGCCTGGAGAAGAGAAGGCTCCGGGGAGATCTCATAGTGGCCTTCCAATACCTGAAGGGGCTACAGGAAGCTGGGGAGGGACTTTTCATAAGGGCAACTAATGACAAGACAAGGGGAAATGGGTTTAAACTGAAAGAGGGGAGGTTTAGATTAGATATTAGGAAGAAGTTTTTCACTGTGAGGGTGGTCAGACACTGGAACAGGTTGCCCAAGGAAGTTGTGGATGCTCCTCCCTGGAAGTGTTTAAGGCCAGGCTGGATGAGGCTTTGAGCAACCTGGTCTAGTGGAAGGTGTCCCTGCTGATGATTCTATTCTATTCTATTCTATTCTATTCTATTCTATTCTATTCTATTCTATTCTATTCTATTCTATTCTATTCTATTCTATTCTATTCTATTCTATTCTATTCTATTCTATTCTATTCTATTCTATTCTATTCTATTCTATTCCATGGAGGAAAAAGGAGCTATTGAATGCTGGGTATTTTTCAAGAACCCTCTCCTGGTAGCACAAAACCAGTTTATTCCCTTTAAAGGTAAGGGAAATAGCCAGAGCAAGAGACCCTCTTGGCTTAACTGAGATTCCGAGTCTGCTCAAAACCAAAAGGGAAGCATACCAGAGATGGAGACATGGATTAATACCTGTTGAGATCTACAAGGGCATTGCCAGGGTGAGCAGAGATGTAATTAGAAAAGCAAAAGCTCAGCTCAAATTGAAATTGGCCAGAAACGTAAAAAACTACAAGAAAGGGTTCTTCAGGTACATAAGCAACAAGCAGAAACAGAAGAAAAATATTGGCCCACTATTAAACAGGAGAGGTGAATTAGTCACCAACAACACTGAAAAGGCAGAGGTTCTCAACACTTTCTTCAGCTCTATCTTTACCAGCACTGTTGGGCCCCAGGCCTTGGGAACAAAAATCCAGGCTGATGCAAAAACAGACCCACTGTCTATGAAAGAAGAATCAAGTGTATGGTCTTGCACCTGTCAAAACATGATCCAGGAGTGCAGCAGAGACTGGGATCTACCTGACTGGAGAGCAGCTCTGTGGAAAGGGACTTGGGGGTCCTGGTGGACAAGAAGCTCAGTATGAGTGAACAGTGTGCTGCTGTGGCAAAGAAAGTCATTAGGATGCTGGGTTGCATGAAAAAGGGCACCACCAGCAGAGATAAAGAAATCATTATACCACTCTACTCAGCACCTGTCAGGCCACGCCTGGAACACTGTGTTCAGTTTTGGTCCCCACTATGCAAAAAATATGTGGACACGCTGGAGAGGGTCTAAAGAAGGGCCACAAAGATGATCAAAGGACTAGGAAGCCTGTCATATGAAGAAAGGCTGAGAGAATTTGGTTCGTTCAGCCTTGAGAAAAGAAAGCTTAGGGAAGACCTCATCACCATGTTCCAATACTTAACAGGTGGCTACAAATAAGATGGAGAGTCCTCTTTACAAGGAGTCACATGGAAAAGACGAGGGGTAACAGGTACAAGTTACTCCTGGGGAAATTATGATTGGACACAAGAGGAGAATTTTTCACATTAAGAAAAATCAGCCATTGCAATGATCTCACCAGGGAAGTGGTGGATTCCCCAACATAGGACACTTTTTAAGATTCAGCTGGACAGGGTGCTGGGCCATCTTGTCTAGACCGCACCTCTGCCAAGAAGGGTTGGAACAGATGATCCTTGAGGTCCCTTCCAACCTGGTAGTCTATGATTCTATGGAACACTTTAGGATACCCTTGGAGTAGCCTGTTTGTGGATCTGCGACCTTAGCAAGGTTAAAATTACTGTGATGACAATTCTGCATTGCAAAGTAAAAAAGCATCAACTGTGGTGGGGATAAACCACTTACTTTATTGAAAAGGAAATATTTTTCTTGAAAACAAAGCCTATCATGCAGGCATCAAAGCAAAGGCAGGTTTTAAAAATAGTTATGCTGAAAGGTTTTCAGGATTTAAACAAAATATCACCTCTCTGAGGCATGACTTTGCTTTCATGCCTTGTATGAAAATCCGTGGGGTTAAGAGTGAAATGGAAACCAGTCAGTTGTGTCCACTAGAAAAGAGCAGCACACGCAGCAGGGTCAGCTCATCTTTAGATGTTTAATACAGTTCTGGCTCACAACCTCACTCCCTGCCTCACCAGCTTCCAGGACATGCTGGGTCCTCCCCTCCAACTCAAAAAAGCCCTTAGAAATGGAGCCTCTCACCGGTATCACTTGTCTCTCATCAAGGTAAAGTGCGAAGTAACCTGGAGGATGACTCTGAGGCCACTCAAACCAGTCAGGTATGATAAGGTAGCACTGGAAAAAGGCACAGGGTTAGCCTTCCTGGTGTGATTGCTCCTGATGGAGCAGCAAAGTTTTGTGTTTGTAGCTCACTACTTAACTCTGACACTTCCCATGTGTTGGTCATAGTGGCAAATCTGCAGAGTACTTTGTATTTTCATACTGCCACGCTTGCCAGTGCCTCCCCTTGCATCCTTTGCCTGCTGTCGTGCAGGTGTGAAATGCTGGTTCCCACCAGGACAAGAAAGGAAAGAAATAACAGGACCATCATAATTGCCTCCAGCTGGGGGAATTCCCTGGGAGCAGGAGGAAACAGCAAGGTTTAGAAGAACTGGGTGAAGCAAAGGAAGCTGCCTTGAGAGCTGACCTGTCCACAAGAGTTTCTTGTTCTTCATCTGGTCCCAGAAGGGTTGTTCACAAGATCCTGCCTGACTTTTGGCCAGCACCCAGGGCCAGGCCCCTTCTGTAACATCTCAGGGGTGGGCAAAGGAGTGTTTCATCTGGCAATCAAGCAAAGAAACAGCAGGAGGATGTGGTCTTGACTCTGATTCAGAGCTTTGAAAAAAACAGCTCCCAGGCACTGAGGAGCAGGCAGCTTTTCAGTGGTTGCTGTTGAGGTTTTGTGACAGCTCCTGCAGCAGCTGCCAGGAGCCCATCTGCACTAGGGATTTATTGTATGGGGATGTGTGGGTATGCTCGAATATCTGAAGAAGTTGCAGCACGAAGAGTGTAAAAGGGGAAGGTGGGGGGAAAAGGTGGCAGTTCCTTGCTCAAAGCCAGTGATGGAGCAGGAGCCAAACCTGGGCAAGGCCTGTTGTCTCCTCACTAAGGCCCTGTACCCCTCCGAATCCATATTATGCTGAGTAAATATCCAGCTTCCCAGTAAAATGTGGGTTTATACTTAATATTTGTTTCTGTCCCAACCTTGTGAGAGCCTCAAATGAGTAAGTATGTGTGAGCGGGACACAGAACCTGTGACCTCTTTTAGCAAGAACAAATGCAGCCAGCTAACAGGCACAGCACTGAGACTTTAATGCAGCAAATACTGTCAGTAATAAAAAGAAATTCTCTTTATCATCCCTGGTGCAGAAGTGATCCAGCCCAGCCCTTGCATGACATCAGGAAAACTCCACACTGGCCACCCAGCCCCACTTCAGTGCCAGCTCACTGGACAGGAACAGCATTCCTAAATAAATCAGAGAATCACAGAATTGCAGAACAGTTTGGACTGGAGGGAACCTGTAAAGGTCATCTAGTCCAACCCCCTCTGCAATAAGCAGGGACATCTTCAACTAGATCAGGTTGCTCAGAGCCCCATCCAACCTGATCTTGAATGTTTCCAGGGATGGGGCTCCTACCACCTCTCTGGGAAACCTGGTCTAGTGTTTCACCACCAAAATTTCTTCCTTATATCTAGTCTCAATCTATGCTCTTTTAGGTTAAAACCATCACCCCTTGTCCTATCGCTACAGGCTCCAATAAAAAGTCTGTCTCCATCTTTCCTATACTTGAAGCCCCCTTCAAGTATTGAAATGCTGCAATAAGATCTCACTTGAACCTTCTCTCTTCCAAGCTGAATAACTCCAACTCTTTGAGCCCTTCTTTGCAGGAGAGGTGTTACATCCCTCTGATCATTTTTTATGGCCTCCTCTGGACCCACTCCAACAGGTCCATGCCTTTCCAATGCTGAGGACTCCAGATATGGACACAGTACTGCAGATGGGGTCTCACCACAGCAGAGTAGAGGGGCAGAATCCCCTCCCTCAACCTGCTGGACACGCTTCTCTTGATGCAGCCCAGGACACAGTTATTGGCCTCTGGGCTGCAAGTGCACATTGCTGGCTCACGTCCAGCTTTTCATCCACCAGTACCCCAAGTCCTTCTCAGCAGGGCTGCTCCCAAAGTCTTCATTCCCAGCCTGTATTGATACCATGGGTTGCCCCAACCCAGGTGCAGAACTTTGCACTTGGTGTTGCTGAACCTCATGAGATTCACACAGGCCCACTTACT
>NW_010287668.1:21213-30696 GCF_000700745.2 Antrostomus carolinensis
ACCTCGTCCCTCAGACATGTCAACTGCACCACTCAGCTTGGTGTCATCTGCAAAATTGCTGAGCATGCACTTGATCCCACTATGTCACTGATGAAAATACTAAACACTACTGGTCTCAATATGGACCCTTGAGGGACACCACTTGTCACCGATCTCCATTTGGACACTGAGCCATTGACCACTACCCTCTGGACATGACCATCCAACCAATTTTTCATCCAACTATAACAACAGTAACTGTTCCCAGTTTGGCTGTGCTCTTAACACTGCATCTCCTGTTGGGTTTTAGGGGTGTTCCCAAGTAAAAAGCACAGTAAAGTAGCAGGAAGACAGCCTACCCCAGTGTCCTGGTTTTGCTAGGGTAGAGTTAATTTTCCTTTTAGTAATTAGAAGAGTAGTATTTTACTTTCAGTGTTTCAGTTCAGACATATCACGAGAAGAACTTTGATAACAGTACTTGTGTTGCTACAGCTCAAGGCCACGCTGGTTGTTTCACAGCTGCACTAGGACTGGGAGGGGGGAAGCGCAGTGAGGAGCAAAACCCAAAACTGGCATCTGGTTGTGCCAATGAAATATTCCATATCATATCACGTCATGTCAGTATATTAACCAGGGTTGACCGGAAGACAGGGCACTTCTCTTGGGGATCGCTCGGGCTCACTCTTCCGGGGTTTGGGTTCGGGACCGTCTCGGCTCCGGGATCGTTAGCTGGCACAGGCCGGGCATCGGTCAGTGGGCGGTGAGCACTGTGTATCACTCATTTGTATAGTCTGTTATCACTGTTGTTATCATTATCATTTTTTCTTTTAATTAGTAAATAGTTTTTATCTCAACCCGTGAGTCTTTGCCCTTCTTTCCAAATTCTCTCCCCTGCTCCCTGGGTGAGGGGGGGCGGGGAGGGTGATAGAGCAGGCTGTGTTTGGCTGCAAGCTGCAAGCAAAAGGGTGAATCCACCCAAACCACCACACCCAGTCTCCTCCCTGCAGTAAAGCAGAGCCATCCAGGCAAAAACATGGCTGATGCTCCTCCTGTGTCAATCTCAAATCAAAATCAATCAGATTTTGATCTGACCTATAAATAATACCTCTTCTTCCACTGCTGCCTTTCACTACCTGCACTTCAATGTGTTTACAACAGGTACAATACAAAAAGTTTTAATATTGCAGTTTGGAAAATGTTATTATTATAATAATTAGTCCCTGGCTCAAGGGCAGGCACCACATGCTCTGCTGCAGAAGGTCTCATGTTGGGATGTGTGGACCATGGCCTGCCAGATGGTCCTGGCTTGTGCTTAGAAGAGGAAACTCCCCCCCAGCCGCTACACTGGATCCACAACTCCCTATCAGAAATAGGCTGAGTAATAGCTGGTTTGACAAAGGAATCTTACATGCTTAGGATGGAAGCAGAGGTAGTCCAGAGGTTTGAACGTAGCTTACTAGTTAAAGGGGATACAACCATCCTGCCTTTAAAAATGTGGCCACCTGAGAATTTTTGGCATACTGCTGTAACACTGCCTGCCCCCAGTGCAGGAAAACAAGTATTTTTATTTCTGTGTTTGACCTTGACAGGCTTGAGAGGTGGGCCGGTGCTAACCTCATGAAGTTCAACAAGGCCAAATGCAAGGTCCTGCACCTGGGTCAAGGCAATCTCAAACATAAATGCAGGCTGGGCGACAAGTGGATTGAGACCAACTCTGAAGAGGATGTGGGGTGGTGGTGGAAAAGAAGCTCAACATGAGCCGGCAATGTGCGCTTGCAGCCCAGAAGGCCAATAACCGTATCCTGGGCTGCATCAAGAGCAGCGTGTCCAGCAGGTCGAGGGAGGTGATTCTGCCCCTCTAATCCACTCCTGTGAGGCCCCACCTGGAGTACTGCGTCCAGTTCTGGAGCCCCCAACACAAGAAAGACATGGACCTGTTAGAACAAGTCCAGAGACGAGGATGATGCGAGGGCTGGAGCACCTCTGCTGTGAGGACAGGCTGAGAGAGTTCGGGCTGTTCAGCCTGGAGAAGAAAAGGCTTCGGGGAGATCTTATAGTGGCCTTCCAATACCTGAAGGGGACCTACAAGAAAGCTGGGGAGGGACTTTTTACAAGGGCAGGTAGTGATAGAACAAGGGGAAATGGCTTTAAACTGGAAGAGGGGAGATTTAGATTAGATATGAGGAAGAAATTCTTTCCTGTGAGGGTGGTGAGACACTGGCACAGGTTGCCCAGAGACGCTGTGGATGCTCCTCCCTGGAAGTGTTCAAGGCCAGGTTGGATGAGGCTTTGAGCAACCTGGTCTAGTGGAAGGTGTCCCTGCTGATGGCAGGGGGGTTGGAACTGGATGATCTTTAAGGTCCTTTCCAACCCAAACCATTCTGTGATTCTATGATTCTATTCTGTGGTTTGCTTCTTTTGAAGACTATTCCTGTTCAATAATCATTAAAGCATTTATACAAGTCCCACTGACTTCAAAGAAATGTACCCGCAGGTTTCAGTTTAAGTGCTATACCAATACATACAGCCCAAATATCTGCTAAGTTATAGAATGTGGCTTTATCCCTTAAAAAGAATGCTGATATTTTAAAAGCCTCACATAATTAATTTTCTATCCTTGATCTTAAAAACAGATGTACTCTAATGTATATTTATATTTTATGTCTTAATAATTTGTTTGTACCTGTCTCAAATAAATCTTTCTTTGTAATCAGGACTGGATTTCCAATATTCATTGAAATCTTTCCTTTGGTTCCCCTTGCCAAATATTACTTGATCAGAAACGACAGCTGGTTTTGTCAAAAATTACCATCCTGCAGTCCTGCACTCTACCAGTGCTAATGTGGCCTATTCAGACGATCCTGAATATGGTTATGCTGCAATATTTAGTATTCCTCATTTATTACTTGTCATTAACTTACTACCTCAAAAGCAGGAGAATCCACAACACGTGTAGTTATGTGGGGTTTGGTCTATGTACTACAAGTTTTAAGTTGCAGTTGCTTGCTAGTGTGTGGGGAATGAAGACTGGATATTTGCACTATATGTCCATCCCTGATCATCTGCAGTTGTGGGGGATGAGACTCAATGACCCCAATGGCTTCCCTCAGCCTCTGTAACTTTAAATATTTTAAACCTACTTTATGCCGTTCTAATCAGGAACAGTGTAATTCAAAAACACATTGCAACCCATCAATATGAGCATTGTCTTTTAATGGACACATAATGCCTCCCCCATCAATTCATCAATAGTCACTATACAGCTGAATTCTTCAGCCTTTCAAGAAGGGTTTTGCAGCTTGATATCTGCAGACCCTGAACACAGGGATTTCTAAAATATATTGAAGAGGCCTATGAAAGCTGACCAAGAAAAACATGTTCAGGTATGTTATCTAACAACTCACATCCACAACACATCTAAAAGGATCCACACTTCCACTGGAAAATTTTTGAGATCCCTAAACTGAAAAGCAGCAAATACGTAAAACTTTAACCAAAGGATAGCTCTTAAAATGAGAACAAAACCATATTCTCTTGCATTTCGATCCTTTCCTTCTTAAGTCCCAGAATATCCTTAGCAGGTGTATATTGAGTATTTATACCTGAAACTGTGGAGAAATCAGTTTCTAGGGCTACATGCATCTGGATTTAGCCAAATGTGCCCTGTTTTTTCTTTTTCTAGAATTTTGCCCATGAATGGGCAAACCTGAGTGCTTGAGATTTCTAAATGCCTAGATAACCTAGGCGTGCCCATGCAAACAAATTTCACTCCATATATGCTGGCCCAGGGACACAGGCACACTCAGTCTGCCACTGGCTGGATGCACCAGCTGTACTGGATACACACGGCTCAGATGACGCAGTGTGGCACCTGCTCGGTGTGGCAGACACCTCTCTGACACATTGGATTTACTGTGCATGGGCAGGTTACCTCTGTAGCTTCTGGGCGTCTTAGACTAAAGCAGGTATGCCACACCATGGTGTTGAGGAGGGAAGTCTGAAGAGAAACATGAGAGTTCTGGTTTGTAATACTGAATGTGCCTAATAAATGCTGTAGGAAAGGAAATGCATTCAGTTGGAAGTATAATTAATACTGCTTTTACCTTAAAGAGCCCTGCAATATCACTGTATTCTACATACTTCCCATATTAGTTGATAAACTTGCAGCTAAATGCAGTCACTTAACATTAAATACCTCTTAGCAGGGATATGAAGAATTTTTAACAGAGGTATAACTCACACATAGAATCATAGAATAGTTTAGTTGGGAAAAAACATTACAATCATCTAGTCCAAACGTAAACCTAGCATTGCCAAGTTCAGCCCTAAACCATGTCCCCAAGTACCACATCTCCACATCCTTTAAATACCTCCAGGCATGGTGACTCCACCACTTCCCTGGGCAGCCTGTTCCAATGCTTGACAACACTTTCAGTGAAGAATTTTTTTCCTAATATCCAACCTAAACCTCCCCTGGCAAAGAGGTGTGTTATGGCATAACAAACATACTAAATGAGCTCCAACAAATGACCATCCAGTGGCTGTAGAGTAACTCAGACATTATAGTGCAAAAAACCTTTTTCCTCCTATGAGGACAGAAAAAACCCATGGTGAGATTTTTCATTTAATTCTACATGCTTACCACTACTTCTTACTAAAGATGCTCTCTTGATCAAGAGACTATATATCATATCCTGGATCTTAGGATACTCCAGTCCTCACACACATATTGATTAAGGCCATACCACAGGAAGCAATTACAAAATGCATTCTCTACGAACTATGTATAAGTCAAACCAAGCATTTGGAAGTCAAACCAAGTATTTGGCTCCCTCTGTGCTGTCACGCTTCTGAAGCTGCTGACTTAGCATTTAGTTTATAATAATTTGGTTTATATTTATTCTGTTTGCAGTTGCTATTTAAGATAATTATGTCCTTCCCCCAGCAGACTGTAGCATGACAGAAGCCAAGAAAGGTTTTTCTAACTTTACAAACTCTACAGCTACCCTTCTTTGTGTCAAATAAGCTATCCCACAAACACTGATGCCTAAAACCCCTACAAACACTGGCTTCATCTCAAATGCACTGCATTTTTGGAGGCTACTCTCACTCCAGCTTCCAGTCCACTAAAAAATGCAGAAGACTGCAATTGCCAACACCCTCTGCCATCTCTAATTACTGCCCTGATCAGCAAAGGTCAGCACATTACACCTGATCAGCCCATGAGGTTAGGACTTTGCCTGTAGGCTGAAACGAAGGAAGGTTTCAAGCCAGTCTGAAAGGGATGAGGTAACATTGGGTGACCTCAGAGCACTTTGCAGAGAAAGCAATCCCATCAAATGAGAACACAGAAAGGTGTTGAGGCCCTGGGAAAACAGATCTGTGGTCCATCAAGGTGTTTGGCCTCCCTCGAGGAGTGAGACTTGATCTCGCAACCCTACTAATCCCTCCTGCAAGCAGTGTGCAGGACACCCGGCCTCTCTGGAGTAAGAGCAATGCACACGTTGGAGCATAACTGCTAGTGCCCATCCAGCCTTCACAGGGATGGCTTTAGGGGAGAGCAGTGCTCCCCTCTTTGAACGTACACTATACCCAGACCTGCTCAGTGCCCATACACTGCCCTAAGCAGGTGAGCCAACGTGGGTGATGATGGTGTTCCCACCACTTTGTGAGCTGCCTCCTGCAAAGGCCCGTGGTGAAGCAGCTGACCACAGAGATATTAATATAGGCCAGGTCCACCAGCAGGTGAGCCAGGGAGCTGCAAGCATGCCTGCATGCTCGTGGCATGCTGCCCTGTCTTTAAGAGAAATATCAAAGGGGTCTCTTGAAGAGGACATCTCAAAGAGGTGTCACCTCTACATGGTGTAGATATGACTCCTCCTGTGTACACACCATTGTATGTCTTTCCTGTTTTGCAAGGGTGCGTGCCACCAAATGCTAAGTGGAGAGAAACAAATACATCAAAGACACCGATGGTGGCGACTTGAACAAAGTGCTGCTACGGTGGGAAAGCAGCAATGTACCCAGATAGGATCATCCTCATGGGCTCTGTGTTTGCAGACTGCTCTCCAGTCACCACACACTTTTAAATCAACTAAAAGTGGTGTAAAAGTGGATCAGAGTATTTCACTGCTCTCTTAGAGCCACTTTTCTGCAGGTCTTCCCTGACTCATCCGACTTGGCAACATAGTGGAGAGAAGAGTTTCTGACTTTTGGGCATGGGTGCTGCATAAACTGCCGCTGTGCAACGACCACAGGAACTCCCTGGGTTTTCCCCAATATCTGTTGTGAAGAACAGCACTGCTTACTTTTCCCTTGCAGCCAGACCTGTCTATTTGTGATCTGCAGGGTTAAGAGATTGAGACTAAGCTATCAGCCCTCTGTCAAACAACTATCCTAGGCAATAACCTGCAACCAAGCTCTGCTTAGCAACGCCTATGTCTGAACCCTGGAAACAGACAGATCTGGAAGAGGCCATCTATTGATACTACCACAGCTCAGGTAAAACAGGTTGTCTTTCTTCCCACTTCTTGTTTACCCAATCCACAGGAAAAAAAAGAGGCAACAAGACACTAGGAACAGGCAAGATCACTACTGCTGCCTGTCCCCTTGAGCTGCTGCAGCAAAACCAGCTCACCTGGAACCATATTCCCAGAATTAAGTTTCAAGATAAAATCAGACATCGTACAAATACTATCACCCTGGAAAGATGGAGCATTAATGCTCTCTCACCCTGCAGCTTCTGCCAAAGCTACAAGCTGACTGGTGCCACTTTCCCCCTAATACTCTTCTTGCCACCGGCACTGCAGCAGTCCTGTGCAGAGGGGACCCCCACAGTGGCCTGAAAAGTTGATCACTGCCTTTTGTAGGACAGTACCTATCCCAACACACAGCTCACCACGGAGAAGATCACTGCACATGATGGCCCTGCAGCCCTGGCAGGCTGGAGCCCTGGGAGGAAGCACTTTTGGCCGACCTCCCTGCGTGGAGGGGCTGAAAGGCGGTCAGGGGCTGCTGGTCTGCAAGCAGCAGGAGCCTGGGCTGGGAGGCGCGGAGGCGGCAGCCTAGGCAAGATTCCAGAGGAGGGAAACACAAGCAAGAAAAGGAAAGAGAGAAGACTAAATGGGAAAGGACATAGATGTGTGTGTGGAACAGGACATGGGTGTTGGGGAGGGGATGAAAGTGGAGTCATGGCACACAATTCCCCGCTTGATGCCTCCTTGTGTTAGCGCAGCTGGCCCTGGAGAAATCAGAGCGGAGCTGCCCGTGGCTGGAGCAGCGGCAGGCACAGGGAAAGGACATGCCTCCAGATAAGGAGATAAAAATGAATCCCAATTACTGTATACTGTCTGCATTCTACAATGAGCTAAACAGAGAGGGCTGAGCAAGGGCAAAAGGAGCAACCTCCAAGCTGCGTCTGTGCCTTTAGCGGGTGAACATCTCCACAGCTCATGTGAGTATTTTGACACTTCTTAGTGAGTCATATTAACTCTCACTTTAAAAGCCAGTAGAGTTAGCCTAACATTCACATACCACTGTGAAAATCCTCTATCTGCTATTGTAGGAGACCTATTATTAGCGAGGCATTACTATTATCTGTCATTTGGATTGTAAGCTGTCTTACTGTGAGCCGGTTCATGTGCCTTGCTCTGCATCGAGCTCCTAACCCTGCCACCACTAGTCTTCTGTAAATTTCCACGTGGACACAATGATTTCGGGGATCAGGATACAAGGAGGATTTAATGAAATGCAGCAGCACTCCAGGATGTGCATAGTGCCTCCCACCATGGAGCTCAATCTTCATCAGGACTTGTGCCCGCTACAGACAATGAATAATTGCACTGGCAGATCTGAGCAGGGAGAGGAGGTTGAAGTGGTGGGGAAGGAGTTTCAGTGCCTGCACTGCGAGGTGTAGGTAGCCGATCCTCCTCTCGGCTCCTCTGCATACAACTAACTTTCCCATCTCTCCAGGCTTTTCAACTAAAGGGATCTTACAACAGCCAGGAAGGAAGGGCTGGAGGTGGAGGAGGAAGAGGAGGCATTGCCACAATTGCAATTGCCAACCCCAGGCTTTGGAGGATGACTTGGTTTGGAGCTGCTGGAGCCAGACCAGAGCCAGTGACCCTGCCTGGTGGAGAATTGGGGACAGAAAGTATGGGGAATCCTTTCCTCATCCTGATGCCTGAGCAAAGGGGAGCAGGTTTAGCAAGACAGACAGCAGTGGCTACAAACGGGAATGTTTCTTACAGTCACTGTGCACAGCATAGGGAGGCAGCAGGCTGATGGGGGAGAGATCATCTTCAGGCCCCTCTACCACTGAAGGGGGCCCCTTGGGAGGCGTCTTACCGGTGGGCAGGGGCAAGGTGGAGACCGTGTTGAGCAGCACCACGCAGACAGCCACAACATCCCATAACTTCATCTTAGATCTCCTTCCAACACGGGCCCCTGGCAGAGAGGAGAGGCAGGGTTAGCCCCCAGCTGCTTGCGATCCCCCAGTCCCTCTCAGCCCTGAGACAAAACTGGCCAGCTTCACACTCCAGATCAGCTTGGTCCACCCTGGCCAGGCCTGGGGAGAGAGCAGGGGGAACCAACCTGTGCCCAGCTCAGCCTCCTACCCCCATCGCCTCCCAGGGCAAGAGACGTGGGCTCCCCAGCAAGAGGTGTGGGAGGGGGAGGCACAGGATAGCCTCCAGCCCCTCTATGCCCAAGTGAGCTGCTCTGGGGGATGTGGGCAGCCAGGTCCCAGGAGCCTGCATCCAGGGACACAGGGGTGTGACCGCATCCCTGTGCTGGCAGGCAGGTCACCTTGTGTTTGTCCTCATCCAGCACCCGGGTGGTGCCAGGGCAACTGTCCGGGGGCTGGGGCAGGGCGGACCGGGCTGATCTGGGGCACTGGGCTGCGCAGATTTGTTGTGCTACAGGCAAACCTTCTTTTCCCTTTCCCTCTCCTTCTCCTCTCCTTTTTCCTTTCTCTTTTTATCTTTCATTTTCCCTTTCCTCTTTTTTTTTCTTTCCCCTTTCTTATCCCCTTCCCAGACCTCTTTCTCTTCCCTTTTTCTTTTCATTTTTCTCTCCTTTTCTCTTTCCTTTTTCCTCTCCTCTTCACTTGTCACCTTTCCTTCCCTTATCCTTTACACTTTTGCCTTCCTTTCCCTTTCTTAATTCTTCTTTTCTCTTCTCATTTCCCTTTCCTCTTGTTTCAATATTTCCTTTTCCCTTCCCTTTTCTTTCCCCTTTCATTTTCCCCTTCCTCTTTGTTTCCACCTCCTTTTCTTTTCATTTTCCTCTCCTTTTCTTTTTCCTTTCCTTCTCGTTCCCCTTTTTCATGTTTTCCTCTTCTCTTCATTTCCTTCTCGTTTCCCTCTTTCATGTTTCCCTCTTCTTCTCTTCGTTTCCTTTTCCTCCGCTACTTTTCCGTTTCTATCTCTTCCTGCTCCTCTTTCTTTCCCCTTCTCCTTTCACTTTCCCTGCCCTTTCTTCCCCTCGCTCCCCGCCCGCAGTCGG
>NW_010287669.1:0-4128 GCF_000700745.2 Antrostomus carolinensis
GAGGAACAGCCAGAGCTGCTGTTTCTGAAGATTTCTTTTCATTGTTACACATTTAGAGGATAAATTCACAAATAGGTCTTGGAAAGAGGCTGGGAACCCTGCCCAAGCGAAAGCAGTAACCACTTGCTCCTTCTTCTGGTCGCTTTCTGATCAGCAAATTGCACAGTGTTATCCGGACTGTCCTCACTTTTCAGCAGCTCAGAACCTGGTAGTAAGTGAGAGGAAAGTCTGAAATTCATCTGCAGGAGACAGGCCCTGGAAAATCTGTCTGTTTTATCTGGGGAGCCCTGAATCTTTATCAGTCTTTTTAAAAGGGTGCAATCCCAGTTTGAGACAGGGATCTGCAGCAGGGACATCACCAGCTGATGCTCAAGGGAAGAGCCAGATGCAGAAACATTTCCCTATTCAGTGCTCCTCATTGGTGCCTCTAAATAGCTCTTTATTGAAAATAAAACAAAAATAACCCTGCAGCACACATCCAGTGTGACGCTCGCCTTCAGCCATTTGGTTTGGCAGAGTAGCACCTAACAATTTGAAATTTAATCATAAATGATGTTAATACTTCTGTTTACAAGGGTAGATCTTCCTAGCACTCATATTCCCAAAGTCGATTTAACTTCTGCAAATGACAATAAACTGAAAAGCAGTTTATATACTTACATTTACCTTGGTCTGCACAAAGCAAAGTATTCACAGAGTATAGATAAGTAATTTTTAGATCATGCAGGCAATGACCACACCACATAATCCCTCCAGAAACCTGAGGGACCAGAAAAGAAATGAATGCATGTTATTTCAAAGCTATGCAAAAGTAAAAGTGGTTTTGATTGTCAGAGGTATATAAAGAGAACCAAGGCAGACCACAGTTTGGCTCCAAAATCACATTCCTCCTTGTTTCATAGCCAAAATAATACAGAAACAGACTCTCTATCCTGTATATCACTCTTCTTCACATCTATTTACAGAAATAATCTGTTTTTCTGTGGGATAGGTGGCTGAAGCAGTTGACAGCAAGCACGGTCCAGGGCTCTATCTCCTCCACACCCTGCAACCTTTCTCCTGCAGCTCCTCACCATCCTCACCCTCCTTGTCTTTCTGCAGGAACAGCCGCAGCTGGGGTGGACCCCAAACCCTCATTGTGGGGGAAGCAAAACTCAACGTCCTTCATGCTGCTGAGAAGCTTTGAGGTTTCGTTCTTGAGTATCTACACTTTCTCAAATGTGTAGATACTCAAGCGCTACATCAATTAAAACCAAAAGGCACAACAGAAATGCACCTCACAAAAAGCAATTAAAAAAACAGATGGACTTTCCCTTTTAGGGTCAGCGAGGTTTTGATTTCACAGTTTCAAAAAATATGTCTAAGCACACTCTCTGCATTAGTCACCATGTCTAAAATAAAAAGGAATTTTAGAGTTCATTTCTATTTTCCCATATAGGACTTTAAGGACAAAAATTGGATGCCTGTGCTGTTGAAACCAGTCCCCTGCATTCACAGACAGCCTAATTCCATACAAAACCTACTCCACCAACCTTGAGTCACTCAGTAATTCACATTCCCTCTACCAAAATTAGATTTTCCAGTCAAATACCATGCACTATATCTGATCTAGTAATTTCCAGTGTTCAAAAGTTTTTATTTCACCCTGGCACTTGTAGATGCAGAAAAAAAAATTGTTTCTTAAATAAATTTTTAAAGTGTACAACAGCAGGAGCCAGAACACTATAAACCCCAATCTACAAAATTCTGCAAGACTTACAACAACAACAACAAAAAAATCAGAAATGCTGGCAATGCTGCATTCATTTGGACATTTAGTGACTCTTCTGCAACAATCTGCATCGACCTTCTTGACTGGCTTCAGTCCCTTTGGACAGGGACAAAGCTGTCGGCAATGCCTTCAATGTGTCAGTCATGTGGTGTGACTTCCCCTGACTTCACTGTTACCAGCATTTACACTATGTTAAATATCAGAATTAAAACTAAGCTGTGAACATTTTAAAAACACAATTTCTATCTAGGTATAAAGTCCCGAATTTACTAATGAGTTCACTTTGAGACTTAAAAAACTCCAAAACCAAGCAAAAAAAAAAATTCAAGCACAGAGGCTTATGCACAAGCACGAATTATCTGAAGACTTTCAAGTTTGCCATATTGAAGTATTTTACTACAAAATGTCATTTATTTTTCTAATTAGAAGTCATAATAGATTGAAAGAGGTAATCAACAGGTTCATTACAGTGTGCTTCTCTGAAAATTTTCATTTAAGACTTAATATCTTGAAAAATGCGCACTTAATATTTAATGAGACAACATCAGTTTCAATATCATATTTTCCAATCAATGTTGCAATTATAGATCACCACTTAGATGGGGGCTACAGCTAGTGATAAGTCTCTGGTTTAGAATTTAAGACTATGAAAAAAATTAAGCACAATTTTATAGCTTTTTTGGAAGAAGCATAAACTGTCTGGAATATTATCTTTAAGAGACTGAAGGTAACAGTTTTTTTTTTTCATTTTCAACAGTCAAAGTTTGTTTTATTGAATATCTTTTAAAATAAAATATATTTTGCTTTCAAAATACTGAAAAAAATTTCAAGTTTTTGTCAGAAATTTTTTTGCAGTTTTCAACACAAAAATAACTTCAAATTTTAACTCAAATTCAGAATTATTTTAAACATTCTAGCTATGACTGTAACTACTTGCTGATGGTATTCCTGAGTTGTCTGTAAAGCATAATTATGTATTTTTTCAGAAAAGTCCAGGGAGTTCCTGCAATTTCCTTTTATGCTTTTTGAAAACCATGCACTTCTTAACTATTAAACATACTCTCTAGCATCATTCTGGTATTCTGAAGTTAGTACGTTATTAGTGACCATTTGATTAAACAGAGGGGAAAAAAGAAAAAGTAGATTTCTTCCCTATGTTTTGATGCAATTGAATGTGGTCTGATGTCTTTTTTTTTTAAAAAAAAAACCCAACAAAAAAAAGAAGACAAAATAAAAGGAATATATATATTGATCAGGAACAAGAATCTTTTTGTCCTTGTTTTGAAGAGCGGTTGATTTCATAATCTGTATTCAGACTATCTTTATGATCCACCAATAGAACTGGGACATACATTAAGGTATAAAAAAATCTGAGGTTGCTAAATGATGTCATCAAGGTCAAGAGAATCAAAATTATCTTGTCTGCATCAAATTTCCACCTATATAAGATTTTTCACTTGTTTACACAACCTGCTTCTTGTGGAAATGCTTATGTTCACTGAGATGCTTCAAAAACCTTTGTATACACCACCATCATCTGGTAAGATCGTTTTCACAGTCCTTAGAAATTGTGAAAAAAACAACCAGCTTTTTTGTGTGAATAACAATTGACCCAGTTGACCATGATTCCTCCAAAACCAGAACACAGTCAGAATCAGAAAAAAAGCTGAAAACCAAATCTCTGGCAGTATCACTGCTCTGCTAATTCTTCAGGTTTTCTCTGAGTTTTCATTAACCAAACCGCATTCTCATTCTGGTTAATCTCCACCCTGGAGATATATTGAATAATTTTAACCAGAGTAGTAATTTGCCACTGTGTTTAAATATCTGAATTCCAAAAATAGCCAAACATATTAGGGACATCATGAGTTATACAAAACACAACCAACTCCTCTTTGTGAAAACAGCACATTTTTCCCTTCAGTCCTATGCATGGGGAGATAGGAAAGGTCTTTAGTCTTCAAGCAGCACTTTTACTTTGTAGAAAAATACATCTGACAGTAAAATTCACCAGGTAAAACTAAGTGTAGTGCTCTGAGCTTATTTAGTACATCCACATATGACTTTGTAACGCTTGCTCATGTTACCATTCGTTGGCTCTTGGCCACATTGGAGGTATTATCTTGGTTCTGTATTTACCTCTGTTAATTTCAGGTATCCCTTTGATTTTCTCCATGATGCAAGTAAACAGTTTTCCTTAGATCAAACAACCCCCAGACAACAAACATAGATGTTTTGAATTGATATTTCTCTTAATAGTTTGGGCTGGACATCTCAAAATCATCACAGAATACATACTGAGCAGACTGGAAACTTAGCTGTGCTTCTGATAAAGTTCTTGAAGGGGAATGTTTGTT
>NW_010287670.1:0-408 GCF_000700745.2 Antrostomus carolinensis
TGTCAAGGTCCCTCTGGATGGTATCTCTTCCTTCCAGCGTGTCAAATGAACCACTTAGCTTAGTGCCATCAGCAAACTTGCTGACAATGCGCTCCATCCCAATGTCCTTGTCGTCAACAAAGATGTTAAACAGCGCTGGTCCCGATACCCACCCCTGAGGGATGCCACTCATCACCGGTTTCCACTTGGACATCGAGCTGCTGACCACAACTCATTGAGTGCAACCATCCAGCCAATTTGTTATCCACCAAGTGGTCCCTCCATCCAGTCCATGTCTCTCCAACTTAGAGACAAGGATGGCTCATTGCATAAGACGGACGGAATCCACTTAGAAGTGTGTTGGGTTTGTTTGTTTGTCTGTGGGGGGGGGGGAAAGAGGGGTTTTTTGGTAGGGGGGGAAGGGGGACC
>NW_010287670.1:420-6429 GCF_000700745.2 Antrostomus carolinensis
TTTTTGGGTAGTGGGCGAAGGGTGACCTTATGAGAGCAAAAAGCTCCCCTGGCTCCAAAGCAGACCCCCCACCTCTGCCCAGGCTGGGCCAGTGAGCACTAGAGAAATGCCTCCGCGAATCCGTATTTGTGAGGGGAACAACTGTCCTGAAAAGAAGAAGGTGTGGTACCTGGAGAGGAGGCGACTGACAAAATAAAAGACAACCATCAGCCTAAACAAAAGAAAGACGATAGAGAGGGAGAGATTCCACAGAGAGGAAGAGGTTTGTTGCCAGAAGGAAAGACAAAAGATCCACACATCTGGTTCACCTGATGGAGCAAGAGAAGGAAAAGGAAGAGCTTTGCAGCCCATGGATTCAACAGTCGAGCAGAACCCATGCATAGGCCGTGGAGGATCCACACTGGAGCAGAGAAGTTGAGTCTGAGGGCAAGTGTGACTGAAATTGTGATCCTGAGCCAGAGCGGGAAGTGGACCCCCAGAGTGGGGGCAAAGGGCAAAAGTCTCATGCAGCCCGTGGATGCCCCATGCTGGACCCGGGAGCTGAGCCTGAAGAGGTCCATGACTCCACAGGAAGCTCGTGTTGGAACACCTTGTTCCTGGACTTTCATGCTGGGAAGAAAGAGCAGCAGAGGTGAACTGACTGACCCCCCATTCCCTGTCCCCTGTGCAGCTGGGGGTGGGGGGGAAGGTAGAGACATTGGGAAGCAAAGTGATTTGAGCCCTGGAAGAAGGGAGGGGTGGGAGAAGGTGTTGTAAGATGTGGCTGGTTTGTCTACTCAGATGGTTTGCAACGAATTAAACTGATCTTTCTTCCCCAAGTTTGAGTCTGTTTTGCCCATGACCATAACTGGTGAGTGAGCCATCCCTGTCCTTCATTCGTAATCCCATGCCCCCTTTTTTGTGTTCTCCCATCCCCTCCCACCAGGCTGGGGGAGTGAATGCAGGACCGCACAGTCCCACTGTGGGTCACACCACCACAAGAAGATTCTTGCAAATATACACACAAAAATCTAAGTACTGCATTTACAAAAAAAAAAAAAAAAATAGACGAGGTGCAGCAATTTTGTCAGATGACAGAGGAACAAGTCACTCCTAAGGAGATTTTACTGCAAATCACAAACACTATTGTTCACATTCCATTTATAAGGCTGGAGTATTTGTGCACCTTTTTTAGTCCTGCAGTAGCTTTCCCTCTGCTATGTGGAAATAAACCAACAGCAACAACACAAAACCCACACAGCTTTCTGGAAGTCATCTTGTTAAAAATCTGAAATCCCCCAAAAGCTAAGCAAAAGACAAGATACATCAATCACTCTCTACATCAAAAGGTTAAGGTTTAGCATTTCACTTTGAATTTGATAATTTTATTTTCTTTACAATTCCACATTTTCCTCCCCATGGCAAACTTACAAGTATATACAGTACCCCCTTGGCACTGTGACAAAATTACAAGTTCAAATTCCTTGTGTTAAGTCAAAAGAGAGATAAGTACATAAAGATAGGCAATGTTTGTCTGTATTGGTTATCTGTATGAATAATTCCAGATCTCTTTATTCCAGATCATCTTGCATTGGATTTATGTGGCAAGGTTGTGGTAGCTGGGGGCTACAGGGGTGGCTTCTATGAGAAGATGCTAGCAGCTTCCTCCATGCCTGACAGCCAATGCCACCAGCTCCAGGACAGACCCATCACTAGCCAAGGCTGAGCCAATCAGTGACAGTGGTAGCAACTCTGTGATAACATACTTAACATATTGCACAAAAGCAGCCAAGAGAGAGGGGTGAGAAATACAACTCTGCAGACACCAAGGTCAGTGAAGAAGGAGAGGGAGGAGGTGCTCCAGGTGTCAGAGCAGAGATGCCCCAGCAGCCTGTTGTGAAGATCATGGTGAGGCAGGCTGTCCCACTGCAGCACACAGAGGTTAATGGTGAAGCTGATATTCACCTGCAGCCCAGAGAGGATCCCACACTGGAGCAGGCTCCTGGCACCACCTGTGGCCCCATGGAGAGGGGCCCACACTGGTGTAGGTATTCTGGCAGGACCTGTGGCCCTGCAGGGGACCTACACTGGAGCAGTCCATTCCTGTGGAAAGGTCCCATGCTGGAGCAGTTCATAAAGAACTGTGGCCCATAGGAGGACTCATGTTGGATAAGTTCATGGAATACTGTTTCCCATGGGAGGGACTCCATGCTGGAGCAGGGGAAGAGTGTGAGTTCTCTCCCAGAGAAGGAAGGAGCAGCACAGACAATGTGTGATGAACTGACCACAACCCTCCTTCCCCACCCCCCTGTTCTGCTGGGGCAAAGGAGGTAGAGAATTTGGCAGTGAAGGTGAGCCAGGGAGGAAGGGAAGGGTGGGGGGAAGGTGTTGTAAGAATTTGGTTTATTTCTCATTGTCCTACTCTGACTTGATTGGTAAAAAGCTAATTATTTTTTCCCCAAGTCAAGTCTGTTTTGCCCATGATAGTAATTGCTGAGAGATCTCCCTCTCCTTATCTCGATCCATGAGCCTTTAATTGTATTTTTTGTCTTCCCTGTCCAGTTGAGCAGCTTGATGGGCACCACATGTCCAACCAAAGCTAACTCACCACAACATGATAACCTTCTTTCTCCACAAGATTTCACTTTATTTTCCATAGTTTCTAATTTTTTATGTTTTGTGCAAAAGAACTGCACTCTGGAATTTTCTTCTTATCTCCTAATTCAGTAACAGGCTACAGAAGTAATCAGCTCACCTTTTTTCTAATTTTCTTAGTGTTTCCTTCTCTGTAGTTGCCAGTTCTCAACTTCTGATATTTTTTTCTTTGAACTTAGTAAGGTATCTCATTTCCTGGTGGTCTTGCCTGGCTAGTCATCACCCACTCTCACTGTGTTCCATCAGGAATTCCCACAATCCCATCACACTCTTACCTTTCTCAAGTAAACAAGACCCAGCTCTCCCAAACACTCCTATTACCATAACTCCTTGTGTTCCAACTGATACTCATGGTAACATCTGAAAGCAAAAGCAGCAACACAGATGCATGTCAGCTAGTACCTGTGACAGAGTCATATACCGATACTCAGCACTTCTTGGATGTTCATCTAGTGGCTTAACAGCAAAAATACCCATTTGAGTTCAGACTCTATTAGATACATAAAAACTTTGAGAAGGAGGGCAAGATACTGTGGTTATACCCAGTTTATATGGTGATTTTTAGTGACTAACTACTTCTGATGGAGACTACTTTTACCAGTATCTTTATGTGACTGAAGACACTACCACTGTGCTTTTAATGAAGGCATACCGCTACCCAGTCCAGAATAGAGGGCATTCAGATTTACACACAATGTATATACACAGATTTTAAGACATATATATATATATACACTATACAAATATATATATACTATATATAAGACATATATATATACTATATATATATATACTATATATATAGTCTACTGTCCTATCACATCTACTTTTAGGCATATTTCAGTTGAAGCCAAGATCTCCTGAAGTAGTGTGTACAACTGGAAGGGAAGTACCTAAGTGGTTAGGTCAGCCGGCCTCAATAGCAAGTCATAAGCTACTAGAGTTACATATTGCAGACAATTTCACAAAAGAACCCTGTAAAGTTTACAGTGCACTCAATGAATATAAATCTAGGATGCCATAGAGACAGTTTTCTCCTCATCAGTATGTCTTTTTACACCTTAAATAATTATACTGAGGCAATTAGAAGCCAAGGAATGTGACCCCTACTAAACTGTAGATCTTTTTAAGAGATACAGAGGTGACTGGTTTAGATATTGACGTATGTAAGTTCGTGTGCCTGCCTGTGAGCATTCCCATGTGCGTGGGGTGTTTGTCTTGAGCAGGAAACAAACAACATGAAATATGCAAGGCAAAAGAGAGTTAGAACCCAAGACATTGGATTTATCACCAGTTGTGCATATTTTGAACTCTTGACCCTTCTTTGAGAAGATCAGTATGCTAATAACAGTAATAAAAGCAAGTGGGAAAATGGAGAATATTCAACTGAAATGTAAATGTATATTTAAAGGAGACTTTGAATGAACAAGGACCTTGTGACTTGTGAAATATCCATCTTTGTTTCAGCACACTACCCTTTTCTCAGGGCTGTTCCTACTTCAGCAGCCTCTGGGTCATCTCCAGAAGCCAAAGGAAGCCTTCTGGTAGCCTCTTGACAGAAATGAAGATCACCCACTGGACTTTTAGATGTCTATGGAAATGATGTCGCTTGCCTCCACCCTTCCAAATACAGACCTTGCAGTACAAGAGCACATATACCTCCTTTAACATAGACATAAACAATCAAATCAACAAGCACATACCAGCAGATCACAGATCCATTCTGTTTTCATGACACTTGATTTGCAAAGTTGAAGCATGAGTGTTCATGGTTGATGATGACAATTATACCAACACTTCTGGACACAGTAGAGCAAATCTGCTCCTGGAAACCCACCTGCATCTGCTCTGTTTCACAATTTTTTCTGGAAAGTAATATCTGCATTGCCTAGGTGAGTAAACTTAGAATTTAAGCTCTCACTACCCAAGTGTTTGCAAGATAATATATGCTATATCCAGAGCAAAGATCCAGGAGTTGAGAAATAACCATAGATCAGACTGCCACTTTTTTTTTTAATATATACACCAACCAAGATCCATTTCCCTGTTTTTTGTGAGCCATAAATTTGTAACAGTAGCAGTTTGCTTGACGTGCAAAAGCCTTCCTTGTGTAACAACATAAAAACAAAGTTCTAAGCCCAGTTTTGCCAGTTTTCATACAAAATTCTCACAGGGAATTTACGCAGTTGGAGCAAGCCAGTGTTTTGTTTATCAGAGTTCAGAATCACTTTCACATGTCTTCCAGAGGTGTTTCTTTAACCTCAGCCTGCTAATGGTGTTTTCCATTGAGACCTCTGGACAGCTGTGGAAAACACAGGTATCCATCCACATGTCCATTTCCACTCTCCTGAGGCTACATGACAGCTCTCCCATTTTGATGCCACTGCTCCTATGACAACAAACAGCTCCAGTGGCCACAAGAATGCTGAACATAATAATCCGCGGGAGATACAATTCAGCCAACCAAAGTATTTTTATTAAACTTTGAAATTTGTTCCTTCAGCAATAGCCTTGAAAAGGATAAGCTTAATTGGGCTGGGAGGTAGGAAAAGCAAGGAAAAAGCCTGGAAAGCCATGAGATCAATTCAGGAAGCTGCAGTATAACTTGTCAAATGAGCTGAGAGGAGCACAAAATTTTTGAACTCAAGGAGCAACAAAACCACGACAGCAGAAGTTAAGCAAAGCAAGATAAAGGCATAAACCACAAATGTTTTGTAGAAAATCACCTCTTAATTTCATTACATGTACTGCTAGGACAAGGAGGCTGAAGTACTCCGAAAAGGTACCACCTAGGCCCCGTACCTGGCTGGAAATTTCTTTTCAATACCAAACAAAACTGTTAGGAACTTAAAATTTCAAGCATCTGTGAACTGGTGGTCTACATAATGCAACAGGAAAGTGTATTGCTAAGTAGTGATTCTCCAGGTGCACTGTATCTATAACCCCAAAACAACGGCATTATCAGGCAAATATGTTCTTATTGATGACTTACCCTGTTTCTCAGAACAGGACAAACTCACAGAATGAGTAATTCAGAGTCACTTTCATGTCTGAGAAGAGCATCTTTGCCACTTAGCTATACTGATTAAGTTCACATAGCATAGTTTTCTAGCACAGACAAACCCTAATAGGTCCAAAGATGCTGGGTAATAAATATCAACACATGCTAGTACACAGACATTGAATAAAAGTAATCCCAGCTGTACTAAAGAGTATTTAAGTATTTTCACCTATTGCTATCCACAGAGATCATAAAATTGTTAGTGGTTATTCTAGGCCCTCACTCTACAGAAATGCAATAAATCTTAGCCAGCATTTCTTTCCCAAATTGTATAAATTCAAGGTCTTCATAAGATCAAAATTAAAAATAGTTCA
>NW_010287670.1:6448-10602 GCF_000700745.2 Antrostomus carolinensis
GGACTATCCGCCCTAATTTGAAAATCCCTAGAGACATAAGAGGCCTCCAAACCTTGACATGGTGCCTTGAAAACAAAACTCTCCTACAGCCTTGCACAATAACAGAATGATTCCTGTGTCTTGCCTTCTGATGCAGACTATTAGACTCCTTTGCTACTCCTCTTTTTGGTCACTATTAAAATTGAGGGGAAAAAAAACCCAAAAGGGTAAGACAGCATTAAAGGGAGAAACACAAAGATAAGGAATAACTAAGCTACCAGAAACACTTTTCTCTTTGGGACACGAGTCACAAACAGAAAATGCAGCATCCAAAAAATAACTGATAGGGAACAAACACTTGACCTAACACAGAAACATAATGCAAAAGAATAACAAATGAAACAAATGGCACAAGTCTTTGCTTTAAAATGCTTTAAGGCCACTTTTGCCCCAACCCAACCAGAGACTCAGGAACTCTAGAAAATTCTGGCATCCTGTTTTGACCTCACTACCCATTTTGCCACATGGCCTCCGTGCAGCTGGTTGACAAGAGATACAGATGACCCTTCAGTTAATTCAAGTTAAACAAGTCCACATGGGCACCTTGTTTACTTTCAAAAATCCTCTTTTATGACACAGATGTTTTAAGAGTGATTCTCAAAAGAACTCATGTAGTAGTAGTTACATGAGCAGCAGAATTAACAGAAATTGGTTTTCACAGATTTTTGTTCTGTATTTTTATGTTCTCTCCCTGTAATAACCCAGTTCCCCTCCAAATCCTTACAGTTCCCATTCCCTGCAATTCCTTTGGTTGCCCTAGTCCTTGGTACTCTCCATTCTTTCCTGTGTCACTGTAAGAGAGATCATACCCTGCAGCTGTTTGTAAGCAAATCACTGGCTAACTGACTAGCAACTACCTATGTCCATGGGTCAGTAAGCCAAACAGAACAGCATCAGCTCCCTTCATAGCATTTTCTTCAGGGAGCAGACTAATTTATCTGCTACTTAACCACTGATTTCTTAGAATTATTTTTGAGAAATTAAAAAGCCTCCCTCAACTCAGAAGCTATTTACAGAGAAACAGGACTAAAAGAACAAGCATAACATTTACATAGAATGCCAGCTTCACATCTGCTTGGGAAGGCAGTCTGAGGAGGATATATACCACAGTTTTTTTGCTCTTTGCTACTTTGTGTTGTGCTCATATGTTATGTTACTGAGCAAGTTCGCGTTTGTACCATTTTTCCTTAAAATACTATAGAAGATGTATGCTCTAGTAGACTCAGCACATCATAAATATTGATTAGGTAAAGACTAACAGAAAAAAGATGGAAATACATCAGTGAATATTTTTTTATTTATTTGTACATATTTCACTCACATACCCTACAAGCTTGAAAAAAACCCTCCAATTACTTAACAACACACTTCTCCATTTATCTGGCATCTTCTGAGAAAATGTACCAAGTGTGACAGAAAATACTCAATATCCCCTGAACCTCTGAGAGAAAAAAAATTTTAAAAAAAATTAAAAATTGAAGTGCATACTTTTGTCTGTCAGAAGAAAACAGACTGCTCGTACATAAACCAGCAAGCAAGTTAGGAAGAAGGGTTGAAGAGAGGCAGAAACCTACCTCTGCTTTCACAGCTCCTTTAAATACAAACAGTTATTGATCCTTTACTCAAAAGCATCCATACACAAAATATCCATTGCAAAATGTATTTTTGAGTGTGTGAGGAGGAAGCGTGTTAAGATGATCACGACAAAATCAAGGTTGAAAAAAATAAATCTCACAAGACAAAGGTAATACCTTTATGTCTTAAACTGAGTTGTTCCCATCAGTTTTCACCATCTGCAACTAAACCAGTCCCAAATTACTGTTACTTCTCTATTTACACTGCCTGAAGCAGGTAGGCACAGGCCAAGGGTAACATGCCTGGTACAGCATCATGCAGAGTTGTTCAGTCTGAGAGAGACTGCTGGAGGTCACTTAATCCATCCTCCTGCTCAGATCAGGTCAATTTAGAGCAGGCTATCCAGCACCTTGTCCGGCTAAGTTTTGACTCCAAAGTTGTAAATTCCATAATGTCTCCAGTTCTCTGCTCGCTCCAGTGCTTGACCACCTTCTGAGTGAAAAAAATTCTTCCTAGTATGTGACCAGAAATTTACGTGGTCCAGCCCAAGTCCCACTCCAAGCCTCTTGCCCTCCCAGCATGCAAGAGTCTGGCTCTATCTTTTCTGCATCCTCCCATGAAAGAAAGGTAGGCAGCACTGACAGCTGCCCTGAGCCACCTCTTCACCAGGCTGCACAACCCTCATTCCCTCCACCTCTCCTCATTGGTCACATGCTCCAGCCCCTACATCATCTTGGTCTTATAAGCAACCTCAGTCCACTAAGTCAGTACCTGCCTTTTCAGCAGAGCTGCTACTCACCCATCCAGCCCCTAGCCTGACCTTTTGCACATAGTTAATTCTGCCCCAGTGCAAGACTTCGTTATTTGCCTTTGTTGAATGCCATGAGGTGCCCATGGCAGGTTCTCCAGCCTGTCAAGGTCCCTCTGAACAGCACCCTTGCACCTCAGCATGCTGACTGGTCCCCCACAGTATAGTGTAATTTGTGAAATAGCTGGAGGACTACTATTCCACCAGAGAGGTATGTTGTTCAGTAACAGGACAGGACATTTTTCAAGTTGGCAAGGTGACACCGTCTAAGTTACCACTTTTTTACTACTTTCCTAGCTCTTCCCTAATCCCTCATGTTCACAATGCCCTTTTAAAAAAAAAAAAAAAAATATATATATATATATATATGCAATGAATCCTTTAAATTATTTTTCCCTCAGCGTTCAAATTCTTAATTATTAGTACTTTTTGTATCTCACTGCATAAAAGCAGGACCAATAAGATTTATGTTCCATCTCCTCCTCCCCTCTCCCTGTCCCCCCCCAAAAATTAAAAGAGAAAATAATATGCATTTTTCCAGACTAGGAGCTAAGCAGCATATTATGAATTTACAGACTGGCTAAACATGTTCTCCTAAGAACCCCAGTGTGGGTTTCAGAATGTAACTGACTCAACCAACAAACTCAGAGTCGTTCAGGACAAGCAAATTTTTCCCCCCTTACACCAATTTAAAATTAGAAAGAGAAAATTAAATCCATTTAATTAACATTTAATTAATCCAAAACTATTGGAGATCATTGGTTTAAACAAGGATTTATATACACATTTCTATGGTTTAGCATCATTGGTTTGTTCAGCCTGGAGAAGAGGAGACTGAGAGGAGATCTCATCACGGTCTATAACTTCCTCACAAGGGGAAGAGGAGGGGCAGGGGCTGATGTCTTCTCTCTGGCGACCAATGACAGGACCAGGGGAAATGGCAGGAAGATGTGCCAGGGGAGGGTTAGATTGGCCATTAGGAAAAGGTTCTTCACCCACAGGGTGGTGGAGCACTGGAACAGGCTCCCCAGGGAGGTGGTCATGGCACCAAGCCTGACAATATTCAAGAAGAATTTGGACAACATGGACCCTCAGACACATGGTCTGAATATTGGGATTGTCCTACACAGGGACAGGAGTGGGACTCATCCTTGTGAGTCCCTTACAACTCACAACATTCTATGATGACCAACCAAAATATTACACAGTCAGCAAGTGAAAGACGCTATGGGCACAAGAGATTGTCAATGTTTTGAAAAGAAAAATACAAGAGAAGTGTGGCCAGCAGGTTGAGGGAGGTGATTCTCCCCCTCTACTCTGCTCTTGTAAGGCCCCACCTGGAGTACTGCGTCCAGTTCTGGAGCCCCCAACATAAGAAAGACATGGACCAGTTAGAACTAGTCCAGAGAAGGGCCACCAGGATGATCCGAGGGCTGGAGCACCTCTCCTATGGCTGAGAGAGTTGGGGCTGTTCAGCCTGGAGAAGAGAAGGCTCCGGGGGGGTCTTATAGTGGCCTTCCAGTACCTGAAGGGGGGCAACAAGAAAGCTGGGGAGGGACTTTTTATAAGGGCAGTGAATGACAGAACAAGGGGAAATGGCTCTAAACTGAAAGAGGGCAGGTTTAGATTAGATATTAGGAAGAAGTTTTTCACTGTGAGGGTGGTCAGACACTGGAACAGGTTGCCCAAGGAAGTTGTGGATGCCCCCTCCCTGGAAGTGTTGAAGGCCAGG
>NW_010287670.1:10623-18234 GCF_000700745.2 Antrostomus carolinensis
TAGTGGAAGGTGTACCTGCTGATGGCAGGGGGGTTGGAACTGGATGATCTTTAAGGTCCCTCCCAATCCAAACCATTCTATGATTCTATGTTTCTGGATGTATCTCCCTCACTTTTTCAGTCCAATTCAACAGACACCTATGAAGAACAACATCAAATACATCTTTACTCCCACTTTCTTGAAATATGCCACTGCAGCTTGCACCACAGTTTGTTTTACTTCCTCACAATCACAGATTTCTTAAGTTACAACACACTCCTCATACCAGCGGCTAAAAGCCTTTACTCACAAGTCTCCAAAAATTGCAAGGTATTTCTCAAACTGCTTAGAACTCTTAACTTACATCCAGCCTCCAAAATAATCTGCAAAAGCAATCTGCAGATCATGTCATAAACACTTTATGTAATTTTGCTCAAAAACACACACAAACCACAACTATCATAGACTCTGCGATTTCTGAGCCAAAAGGCTCAATAGCCTACTACTAAACCTGCACAAAAATTCTTTCCAAAAGCTACTGCTTACTCCTGCTTGGCTTGCTGCCATATCAACTTACAAACAGGAAAAAAGTGATGCCATGCAGAAGATCTGTACAGAAAGCCTGCACACACTAAAAATAGGCAGATAAACATGTTTTCAAGGAGTAATTTGAGTAATTCAAAAATTACTCAAAAATATCAACCTGTAGGTAGGGGAAAAAACCAACCACTACAATTCAGATTCTGCAAAAACTTGCACATGCTCTTGATGAAAGCAGAAGTATCCATGTGCCTAAAAAACAAATCTTTTCAGAGCAAGAACCCAAGAAGATACTAAATGTAAATCTCTAACGTTTTCACTTTGGAACCTGAACATACGCCAGGTGCAAAGCAGCAAAAGATAAAGAGGGGACAACTTTCAGCTCTGCTGAAAAAAAAACCAAAACAAATCATGCAGCAAATGTTTTCAAACTGCATGCTGCAGTGCCTTGGTGCAGGTTCAACCATACAGCTACACATGCCATTCCACATATTATCCATCAGACCCACTGTTCCACACACACAGTTAATGTTACCAGCCATACTTTGTGGTTTAATAGCCACTCCCCTGGCTCTCATACAAACAGAAGTCATGTGAACAAATACTGCGTATGGCTTTTAGGAATTTTTGAACTATTTAAGGGTAGTCTTCCTAACAGGCAATTTTCCAGGTCTGCAGATTATGAAGTATTTTAATAAGACTCAGAGAATTCATATTTTGGTCCTCAATATGCAGACTGGCCAAAAATATATAACATAACAAGCAACCTTCCTCCTGCCCTTCCTCCAAAAAAAACTGCCCCGGAGCACAAATCAGGAGTATTACAGGAAAAAGTGCAATTCCCTTATTCATAAGGGATAGTAAAAACAATCATAAACACCCTATAAGAGTGTAAGTAATGTTCTTTTTGATACTGGCTGCATACCCTTGTGCTACAGTTGTGTACATTATACAAAAGAACAAAAATTCAAAGACAGATTTAGGTAAGCTTTTCTGATTTTTTTTTTTTTTTTTTTTTTAATATTAAAGTTATGGAGTATGTCTTCTCTTAAGACTATAATTTACCATTTGGGATTGTCCCAGGAGCTGGTGGCCAAGCCCAAATGCTTAGAGCTGTGAGCTCTGAAATACTACAGTGTTCTGTTAAATGCAGGTTATTATGACAGCCCATGTCCCAGAAAACCACACCAGCTGCTAGACAATGCAGCAAGCAAGATAAGATTATCTGTGTGGGTGCAGAACCCCAGTTCACACACTTTACAAGCAACAGACTGATCACAGGTGTTACTTTTTCACCGGTCATGGCTGCAAAGGGCTTGCATGAGAGGGAGGATGCAGAGGCTCAACCTGAACACAATGGGAGCAGTAACTCAGGAGCTTAGAGCTGGGATGCCAGGCTCTCCACTGAAAAAGATTTAGAAAAGAATGTTTTAAGAATGAACATTTGGAACATGTGTGTGCATTTGAGAAGCTCAGAAAATAAAAACACTGTGCATTGTGCTTACTTAAAATACTTCTGAAAATACGTATAACTTATTGTTTCAAAAACCACTTCCAGCATCTTTTCTTAAATAAAGTGAAGTATACATTCTTTGCTCTACATTACACATCAAGTAACTTCCATAAGAAAGATTTATTTCAAGCCATCAGAGCACATGAACAACAGTATTTTTCAACTCAAGAATGGATAGTCTTTTCCTCACTCAGAGAATTGTAGCAACTGAGAATTTACTTCCTTTGCATACACAAAGAAGAAAAAAAAAAGTTTAAAACTAGCATAGAAGAATGCAACCAGAAGGTGTTAAAAAAACCCAAAAAACAAAGCAGCACCAAAAAACCCCCCATATCAAAACAAACAAAAACTGGAAAAAACAGGTGGGAGAAAGCAGCACCATCATATTAGAATATTCATGCAAAGGGAGCTCCCACTGCAAACTTCATCAGATACTCTGACATTTTGGTATTCTACCTTCCTGTCAGCCCACCCACATATCGCATCACATTAACACTGACAACTCTTATGTTTAGATGACACATCTGAACTTCTGATACAAAGCAGATGCCATATGAAACTACTTAAAATACCTGAGGTGCAAGAACTAAGAAAAGAAGCTGCAATGCTATTGGTTGAAAAACGTTTGAATAGTACATGCAGCAAAAATTAAATATAAAAAGGCAAGGAAAAAAACTTTATTTTTTAATTGAGCACAGTTTTTCCAAGGATTTACAATGTTCACAATCATGTTTATTAATACTCTTTAAAGCAATTTCTCATTTTAATGTTTTTGTGACAAGGCAAACATACGTCTCCAACTATGGTGAGAAGAGTTTTGACTGTTCTGTCTCTACACCTAGCTGCAAGTATGGGTGAAACAGTGAGAGTAAGAAGCAGTAAGAGTAAAAAATCCACCCTGCTGCCTAACTTTTTTTCTGTAGCAATTTCATTTTGGAAAGAAACAGCTCAAGGTTCAAAGAGCACATGTAATGTGCCTGGGATGCCAACTTCAGATGGATGTAAAAATGCAAATGTTGTAGCATTGTCACTAAATACAGAAAAATCATGCACACGTAAGAGGGAACTATTAAGATATGAACCAAGCTAATACACACACATGTATGTATATCTGTGATTTTTCATTACATTCATTTTCTCTGAACTGAGACTGTACTGCACATTGAAACGCCAAACTCTAATCAAAAACTGTACAAGATGTCAAATCTAAATTGCTCTTCAGCTGCAAATCCATGCCATCTTTACTAATGCCTGTAGAGTGACACCAGTAGAAAAATCAACACACATTCATATCTAACACTTTCCCTCTTAATGAAAATTAATATCTCCCCCATTTTCCAGGCAATTAACTTCTAGCCAAGGCAGCAGCTAACAAAAGACACTGAGTTTACAAACCACATCAACTGCCAGCTACACTGCAGCTCTGTATTAGGTTTTTCTGTGTAGCTCCCCAAACTCACAGTCCTGACAGTTAAAGGATCAATTCCAGGTTATCCGGTTCAAATCAACAGTTACTGACAATAATCAGTATCTTGACAAATCAGACCAAAAGGATAATTTAGATTATTGTATAAGCAGATGTTGCAAAGTAGAGCATGCATTTCAATAATAAATGCTTATCTTTGGTCTTTTCCTATTATTGAACTGAAATTTGTACTGCATAATTTGAAATTTTTCATTCCTGTGCTCCTGCATATTTTACATTTGAAATATGTCCGTATAAGCAAGGATAAAAATGTTTGTACTGCAAGAACTACAACTGGAAGACCTGTATATCAATTTTATTTTATTAATTTTCCTTAAAATACATTTATTCCAGTCTCTCACTATCAGAGGGGGAAATATCAACATTTGCTAGCATTCACTTGAGCTGGTTGGTGCTGGCACCTAAAAAGCACACCTCCAAAATAACTTCATACAGTACGTTCACGGCATAGAACAATTTCAGCGATAAAATTACCATTTCCAGTTCATATAAGCACTACATATTAATTTGCTAAAGAAAGTCAGAGTGAAATAGAAAATACAGTGATAAATTAAGTCACAGAAAATTACTTTAAATGAATGTCCATTATCTAAAAATAATAGTTAAGGAAGTATATTTACATTTATTTCCCAAATTAATCCAATAAATATGCAACTAATTTCTGTTATAATTAACTTCTTGAAATAAACACTCAACGTATGTCTGCTAACATGAATCCCATGATTACTGGAATCTATTCAGAGTATTTTATGCAAAAAACAAAGCCTTCTATCTTCCTTTATAATTCAAAACTAGCAAAACCAACACATCAACATTATAATAAATAATTCTGAGATACTAAAGGTAATTACAATCTCTTGTCCAAGACAGATTAGTTCTAGTTAACAAACACGCACAGTAACAGGTTTACAGTAGTGTAGTAATTCTAACCAAGAAGTACCACCAACCCACTTCTCTACTTAAGAACATCGCACTTTAACCAAATTCAAATAAAGGTGCTGCAATATTATTTTACAGTTTGGGTTCTGTTTGTTTGTTTTTAATCTATCAAAATCAATCACAACTCTGGAAAACCATCCACATATTGGATCTGCTTCACTTGTTCTTACTAAGAAGCTATCTTTCCATCTTGCTTTCGTTTACACTGTTACAAAGCTGCGAAGGCGTCGCTGGAACATAAATCAGAAAACGCATCTATCTCCAGGCATGCCAGAATTAAGGATGACTCTCACTGTAAAGCCAGTTAACTGCTTTCCAGTTTGAGAACAAAACCACACATACCATGCATGGATGGTATAACTATGCACAACTGCTAAAGGCACAAAAGCTTATATATTCTAATATGAACATACAAGGAGTGTTGGTACTTACAACTGCTTAGCATACACAGCATTGGGCAGAATGAATTCAATCAGTTTTATACTGCACTTAATTGACTCACTAGTACTATCTTTACAAGCAAGTGTCCATTTCCTCACATTCCAGTTATGACTATGTTTGAAAACTGGCACCAATTCTTTCATCAGCAGTTTCAGCTTCTCCAAACTGAAAGACTTAACAGATGCCTAGTTATCTGCCTAGGTAACAGCCTCATGTGCATCTTAAACAATAATTTTAGTTTTACATTTATTCTAACTAAAGATTTTGCAACATAACAAGGGGAAGCAATACTAATTAAATTTAACAAAGCTTACCAGAAGACATCCAAAAATCTGATATGCACAACAAAAATATTTGAGAAAAACTGCTTTCGCTAGCTATCAACATATCAGTATCTTTAGTACACTGCAACTTTCAAAAGCAATCTTTCCTTTCCAAATGCTGTAAAACCTGAGAATGTTAATACAGCTCTTAGGAAAAAATTGAAGCTGAAAAGGTCTAAGAATTTCCACTATGGACACACTTTTGTGTTCCTAGCTTGCCTTTAGATGGGCTCCTCTTTTTCACTGAGAAGACGCATGTACCCAAGGAGGCAGAGTAATTCAGAGGTGAAGTGCCTCTTAAGATCATGATCCATTTCCTGAATGAAACAAAGAATCAGCTCTTCAGTGCAGCATTTTCCAGTCCAATATTCTTTCACTAATTTAACAACCATGAATAGAGACTTTCCCTTCTGTTGACACATACTGTTTGGAAGAAAAATACAAAAGAAATAACAACAACAAGAAGAACAAGCCATCTAAACATTTTTCTGCTGGCGGAAGATAAATAGTAAACATTCTCTCAACCTTGCTTGTAAACTACAGTAATTTCACACACATCTCATGTCTGAAGACCAGATCACAATACAGTTTATTTATCAAAAATTAATATATTAGGACTACCAATAGCAGACTACTGCTTTCAACAGCATGACTAAGAGGATGCTCAGCAAAACAATCAAGTTCTGTCCTGTTGTCAGTTTGGTGCATCATTTTTTATTCTGATGGCAACACAGGTAGACTTTCACAAAGTCAGAATAAAAGTCTTTCCCTTTGGAGAAAAAACAAACAAACAACATTTCTCATCCTCAACCTAGAAACTTCCTGGATTTGTTCGTAAATTATGTCTCAAAAATAGAAGATGAATCAGAAATTCATGGAAACACTTTATGTATTTTTGAGATCAAGACTAACAACAAACATGCACCTGCTACTGTGACAAGTATATCATCACAGTATCATAGAATGGTGTGGGTTGGAAGGGAACTTAAAGATCATCTAGTTCCAACCCCCAGTGTGAAATTTAATCATTTAACTTGGGCATCTGCAACAGCTCTTTGAGCAAACCAGTTCTGACTATTCCAGTTACCATTAACCACAGGCTTTTAAGCACAGGATCTGTGCTAGTGAATGGCAAAACTTCAGGACAAACCCCAAAAAACCCTCCCCTTTTGTCAGAAGAAAAAACTCAGCATTCCCTAATCCAACAGTAAGGTCTTTGTACACTAGGCCTGTGATTAATTCATTATACCACAAGGGTTACAGTTCTTTACTCCACCAAGATTTTCCAAATCAAAAGCTTTTATCTTGCAACAGTAGCACACTAGGTCAATTTGTCTATCAGATTAAGAGTGTGGGAAGGTTAGGAGAGGTTTTGAGATTAGTCTTTGAGACAAGGTTACACATCTACACCAAGAATGTTCAAGCAATTTTTAAAAAAAAGTTAAAATATAGTTTTATTTCCAGATCACCTATATTGGAAGAATAATTTTCTTCTACATATTTTGTTTGGAAGGCCCAAATAGCTAGACAGGAGAGACTGATCTTCCCCATGCGCTGTATGGTCTCAGCACACAGGAAAAGCTATTTTTGAGCTATGTAATACAATTCAAAGGCAAAAATTCAAGTTCTTCCTCAACTTTCTGAATGGTAAGCCTTTAACGTGCCATGAATCACAAATCTGAAGAGGAACTTATCTATAAAACCTGCTTAATTTCAGAGCAGGATTTCCATTAGTATAAACACCCATACTGCAGACCCCTGTAAATCATCTAAGTTGAGCACCACTAAAAATATGTTCCAAGAAAAGAGTAATTAGATCTCATCTCTTCACCCTCCAGGCCCAAAGAATGATGCCTTGTTTTCCACCGTTGTTTCATACCACTTCCTAATTACTAATTTCATATATACATGAACAGTTTTATTCTCGCTGCCATTCACAAACAACAGTTTAGGAAAACATCTAAGGCTTCAGGCCTGAAACTACAGAGACACTTCTGTAAATTTAAGCACGTGGGAAACTCCACAGCAGTCTTGGAAGTGGCTCTGCTGTTTGACAATAAGCACATCAATCCAGATGTTGGGACCTCAGTCCTGAAATCATCGTAGCTCCAGGACAAGTGAACTACATGCCCAAAACAAGTTCCAAAGAGAGACCCTGCTGCTGGCTGTTTCTAACAGGAAACTCAAGAACACATTTAAGACGCAGCTACTGAGGGCCCCGAAGGTTCCCAACCGGAATTCCCACACAGGCAGCCTGCTTTCAAAGTATTTGGGAGCTACACGCAGGAACTTGAGGTGACATGCCACTGCAAACTGTGCATTTCCACAGACAACAGCAGCCCCTTGAGAGGGGCAGTGCCCGATTCGGGCCATGGACATTCCCTACCCCC
>NW_010287671.1:0-14936 GCF_000700745.2 Antrostomus carolinensis
TTAACCTCCTTTGCCAGATTCAGCTCCAAGCAGGCCTTAGCCCTGCTGATTTTTTTATTTCAGAAGGGTAACAATAGTATAAACAGAAAAGGTCCCTTTTGCATTCATCTAAAATACTATCCTTCTCCTTCTGGAATTAAAAAAAAGGACATAATTCCTTGTCTCCATAGATCAATAGTTCTACGGCTCAGTTTTTGAAAATTTGTTGTTGTTGGTTTATATATTGCTATAGGTAGTACACTTCTAAGGTGAAAGTCTTTACAATAAATTACCATACAAGGAAGTGACTCAGATAAGAAATGTATCTTGATGCTGTAATATGGGGGGGGAGAGAGGATATTGTTGTTCTTCTTGTTTGTTTGTCTATTCATTATTTTCAAAATCCTGGTTAATTACTTTTCAGGAATTTAGCATAGGTGCTGTTGTAATTATTTCCTCTGCAAACTTATGAAAAAAGGTTGCTGTTGATTTGACTACTTTAAGAAAACACAGGTAGAAAACCAATCTAGGGTTTCCCATAGTCCTCCAAAGCATTTTTTTTACTCTAAAATAATTAAAATTGCCTAAACTTTTCTATTGATATTTTTTTTACCCATCATTGATTAAAGATGGTCTTACTCAATATGCAAAATGCCTTAAATTTGTAGGGTATTAGAAACTTCAGTATGGTTACCTTCTGGGAATAAGGCTCAATATTTTTATAACCTGGGACTTGTACATTTTATGTTCTCTTAGATTTTTTAAATTGCCAATGTCTCATCTAAATGTCTTATACTACAGAATGTGGCTTTAACCTTGAGTTCACTGTACTTGAAGTAGCTGCTGTCATTGAATTTTAAGTGAGTATAGAATCTGTATTTATGGATAAGCTTATGTTGCAAATTGTGGGCTCTCAAAAATGCTAAGCAGCATTTGTTCAAGATGAATCTGACAGCTTTCATGCAACAAACTCACAGAAATCAGATACATTTTTAAGTTAATTACTAACAAATCTCTGATTTTTTTCACTAAGATCAGAATTCAGTCCCAGACACACGTGCATGACCTTTCATATAGTTCAAAGTTGACCTTTTCAACTTCAGTGGTTCTTCACAAGTATTCTTATGCAGCCTGTAATGAAGGTTTTTGAGAGTTTCTGAATATAAAGACTTTTTCCTTTGAAAACACCAAAAGTCTCTTATTTTGCATGTAGCAATACCCTGTCAAATGTATGCAAAAATTCAGAGTTAAATTAGTGGCTACTTGTAGTGACAATTATTATAATGTAATTTTAGATATTCTATACATACAGAATACGGTGCTAGCACACAAAAAACAAGTTTGAATCTTCTGAAAAGACAACTAGGTTTAAAGCAACTATTATTATAATTACTTGAAACTGTCTTCAACAAAAAAAAAAGAAAAGTAATGAAAACTAGAAATTCTCTTGAAAGCTATGTTACTGAATACCAAAAAACATTATTTTATAAGCAGAAGTTAGACTGTGCAAGAAGCCATTTAAGGCAGGTGTGGTGATAAAGCATTTTTCCTGGTGAATATGCTTATAGAGTATAAAACATGAAAATTAAATGTCAATGAATATACACTTAACATGTAAATATAGGTTCTTAATGAGAAAAATTAAATACATATCAATGGTCACTACAATCAAGGAAACAGTTAATTAGTCCTTTTTAAGTTCTATATTCATATCATGATAGAAGCCCCTATCAATCCATTGTGTGAAGGTCTGGCTTTTACAGGTTAATAATGTAACTTACTGAATGCTGCCTGCACCTTTGACATGACGGAGCAGGGATGTGACCCTGCCCTTAGGCACAAGCTGCACCAGAGTACAGTATCCCATGCACCTGCATGGGATATTACATCCACAGCTTTGAGAGCTAATGCTGAAGAGACAAAGATTTTCCTGTAAGTATAATCTTGTAATTTTTCAATGACTTACCTCTGAATTGTTCAGCACAATGAAAAGACACAGCAAAAACAGCTCTGGGCAAACCATTGCGCTATATATACATCATATGCCTGCAGCAGTGTAACTACATCAAGAAAAGCATTACTTTGATAACAGATATTTGACAATAAGATGCAGATGGCAAAACTGTAGATGACAATGTAGAAAAAGTAGAAGTTTCTCCTTTGTATTTTGAACAATTGCAGAGATTGCAGCTGTAAAGAATGGTATTGTGGATAGATCAATCCCATACCTTTGTTTTTTTAGAAAAAAGCCCCACTTACAGCCTCAATTCAAGACAATCACAACAGTAATACACCTTAAAAATTGAAAACCCAGTTAAATATAGAATTGCACCTAGTTCTAGAACTGTCATCCTTGAGAGGCAGGACAGTATGATTGATGAATGCAAAGAAAGAGGCCAAGAACCTATCAAATATGATCAAAATAATTACACTGTAAGATGAAACCTGTAGTTCTGTCAGAAATATGTTTGTCCAACAGGTTGACAGTGTATTGATTATTGTAGACCTGGACTTTTGCAGACACTTTATTTAGTACTATTTTACATGTCAGTTGCTTAGCATAATATTGTATCTGTCAATTATTAATCCTGCAAACTACAAAAATATTAAATTGGATTAAAAATACTTTCTGGTAGATCTTAAAATGGTGTCAAAGATGTGAGGTCACTGGACAGGGCACAGATTTCTCAGGAAACAGGCACTGGCACAGAATTTTTATATTTTTCTCAGTAACTCAGTGTAAGTCAAATCTCTACTGATACACTTTGATGCTTTGAAGTTCTTGCTTCAAAGCAGGAGATGCTTAACTTGATGACAAGTTGCCTGGCAAAATGTTTCTATCCAATGTGAGGCACTCAGATTTCTGGTTCATATATCAATTTTATATTCTGAGAAGAAACCAATTCCCAGATCTGCAATTTAGATTTAGTATTTCCAATCTGATAAAGAGAAAACAAAAGGTTATTTTGCACTTTCCTTTCATAGCCAGATGCAGACCTTGCTGGGCAGGCCCACGCAAGCACATCTTGCCTAAGAACCCTCTGCAATTGCGAAGTCTGGGGCACACTTGGCACTTCTTTTGACCATTCAGCTTCTCTCATGTGTGATATGGACACTGGAGGCACTGTGGCCAATCAAAAGATACTTAGCACTGCAGGAGGAAAAGAGTGCAGCTGACCCAACCATCAAAGCTGGTTCACATCAGCAAGGAAGTACTGTAAACTATACAGTTAACTGAGTGACATCTCAGAAAATTAAAAAAAAAATAATAATTCTGTGCTGTAAGCACCTATGGTCAATGGTCTGGATTTGGAGTTGGACTCAAGTTTTGGGTTCTTGCTCTCCTTCCACCTTTCTCTTGTTATCTAGGGAGAGTTTAAGCTTTTTGAAAGCTGCAATACAAGGAAAGACTTAATGTGATAGCTGGGAGGAGGGTTGTTTGTTTTTCTGCTGTGTAGGTCTCTCCTGTAATTCACTGTAAGTTACTGAGTGTAGCAGAAAATAATTTGATATTAGTCCCTGGCCTATGGTGTTAACTCCTATCATCTGTGAAGCCATAAATAAAATGAGATCATCCTATTCATTTATTTTCAGATGGTATGTTCACTAATGATATTCCTATCTTCAGTAATGAGTCCCTTCAAAATGCTGTACAGAATACTCAGGAAATGGGCTACAAATAATAAATGTATGTTAAGTACAGAACATTGTTGCCTTTTCTGAAAGCACTGTAACTCAGAAAGACAACAGAAACAGTTAGTATATGAACTCTGAATGTACAATGCAAATTATTATGGGACTCCAGTTTAATGATAATTTTGGAGTGGTTCCACCTGTACAACAAAGTGGCTTTGAATGTCTACAGTTGTCTTCATTTAAACACAAACTAGGATAGAGCAAAGTTTTTAGAAAACACAGAGAAAAAGAAGACAGACTGAAACTAAAGGTTCATATATGAATCCTTCCTTGTCCACTGTTGTGCCATAACAGTCCTCCCATTCAAGCTCATCTTGAGGCAAAAAACTTTTACTGCCTCTGTGAGGAACTGCACCATGAACCTGTCTCAAAGATTGCTTGCAAGGTTGGTCAAAAGATCACGGGGTCCTGAAAACCCCTGCTTGTGAAAATGTTCTGCCCGGACATGCCCCTGCCCCAAGCAAGCAGCAGCCGCTGTGGGGGACAGAGAGATGGGCTGCTGCTATGGAAACCATGGCCCTCAAACAGGTATTTAAGAAGGACCTGATCAAGCAAGTTTTGGTGGGGGGAGATATGACGGCCTGACCGCACCACACCTCGGCTCACCGCTGCCAGAGCAAGCCACGTGCGTGACTGCTCGTCTCTGCGTCTCTGAGGAACTGAGACCCTTTCCCTCATCACCGTCTCCTCACCACAGGATCCATGGTGGTGACTATTCTTTCAGCCCTATCCCAACTGCTGGCTTGATTTCCATCTTTCGTTCCATCCTGTCCTATCACTATTCTCTCTATTACTTCTTCTTTTTGTAATAAAGGGTCTTCTGTGTGTACGGCATTTGACCTCATTTGTGTCTTAATCTTGCTTTTGGAATCGTATTGAAACCTTCCCTGACATCGGATCGGGACATTTAAATTGGCGTCATGGACAGGATCCCTTGAGGCGAGAGTGCCATATTGCCTCTGTGCGCTAAGTGAAACCTCTCGGGAAAGTAAAGAGAGAGGGCTTGTCTGTGTTTAAAACTTACTTGCTGCCTTGGGATCGTATTGAAACCTTCCCTGACATTGGATCGGGACATTTAAATGATCTTGACATTGGATTGGGTCAGTCTGTCCTGGTTTTGCTAGGATAGAGTTAATTTTCTTTTTAGTAGTTAGAATAGCTGTAGTTTAGTTTCAGTATGAGATTTGTTATGAGAAGAATGTTGATAACAGTACTGGTGTTATTAGTTGCTGCTGGAGGTCCAGGCCACCGTGTTTGGCTGGTTCACAGCTGCATTAGGACTGGGAGGGGGAAATGAGGGAGAAGTGCAGTGAATAGCAAAGCCCAAAACTGGCAGTTGGATGTGCCATTGAAATATTCCAGATCATATCACGTCATGTCAGTATGTTAACCAGGGTTGACCAGAAGACGGGGGTATTCTCTCGGGGATTGTTCGGGCTCTCACTCTTCCAGGGTTTCAGTTTCGGGACTGTCTCAGCTTTGGGATCGCTGGCTGGCACAGGCCGAGCATCGGTAAGCGGGTGGTGAGCAATTGCACTGTGTATTACTTAATCGTATATTCTGTTATCACTGTTGTTATCATTATCATTTTATTTTAATTAGTAAATACTTTTTATCTCAACCTGTGAGTTTTCTTGCCTTTTTCCTACCAATTATCTCCCTTACTCCCTGGGTAGTGGCAGGGGGGGAGGGTGAGAGAGCAGGCTGTGTTTGGCTGTAAACTAAAAGGGTGAAGCCAAACCACCACAAAGAGTTACTGAAGAATTGCAGCCTTTGGGAAGGACCCACTTTGAAGAAGTTCATGAAGGACTGTATCCCATGGGAGGAGCTCCATGTTAGAGCAGGGGAAAAGTCTGAGGAGGAAGGAGCTGCAGAGGGAAACTGTTATGGACTGAACACAACCACTATTCCCTGCCTCCCTGCTCTGCTTGGTGCAGAGGAGGTGGAAGAGTTGGGAATGAAGGAGTGAAGTTGAGCCTGGGAAGAAGGGTTGGGAGGGAGATAATTGCAGTTTTGTTTTTGTTTCTCACCATCTTACTCTATTTTTTCGAACTGGCAATAAAATAAATTAATTTTCCCCAAGTCCAGTGAGTTCTGCCCATGATCGTGACTGGTAAGTGATCTCCGTGTCTTTAATCTTGACCCATGAGCTTTGACTTCTTATTTTCTCCCCTGTTGAGCTGAGAAGGAAGAGTGAGAGAGCAGCTGGGTGGGAAGCCAGATGAGGCCAACCCACCACAGTTACTCTCCCCGAGTGCAGACTAGAGTTATTTTTTTTTTTTCAAACAGTTCTATGAAGAAAGTTGCCTTCAGCTTTTATTTGACCCTTGGGAAGCTGTGGAGCAAGTAGCATGATAAAGGCAACATCCTAATTGCATTTCCTGTCAATGTGGGCTGCAAGGACAGGTAATTTGTGTGGCCACAAATGCTATTTTCAGATCTTATAAACTTGTGAACCAAAAGCTGGGAAATATTGATATAATCTTTTAAAAGAAAAAAAAATCTAATAATGACTTTGAAATGCTGTAAAATCAAATAATCAAATGCAGTGGAGATGAAGAGGGAGGATGGGTTTATAATTTTCCATCTACATACTAATTAAGACTCAATTTTCTTATATTCTGGAGACTTTCATGCTCATAGATCACAAATTGTAAGTCAGGAAATAATATAAAATTATCTGAAGACTCAAATTAATCTCTTCAAACTGAAAACTATTGTCTTTTCATCTCCAAATTATTTCACACACTTTGCATCATGAAGTCTTCAGAATACTTAATCCTAATGAAGCTGAATCACTTCAGACATTTGAAAACACTCCAGTGTTTTAGGATTTGTCTCAGAGATAGTGTTATTCAGGGAAGCAAAAGAGTCCTGAACACTTCTCACCCTTTTCCCTCATGTGAGATTCTAGTTTTAAGATGTGAAACTAAATTCATTCTCAGCCCCCTTATGGGGCAGATGAGGTAAGTAAGGAGATCATAGGAAATGACTGGCAAGTTTTGTATTCTTATTCTGCCACAGCTTTCCTATGTGTATATAGGCTGTCTTAGCCTGCCTGTGCCTCATATTCCCCATCTGTGCATGTAAATAACAGGGTTTTTTTCTCTCTTCAGGGTAACCTGAACCTGAATTCATTAATCTTCAGAAGTCACTTTCTCCTGTAAAAGACACACTTGCTGTGTACAGCTCCCTCAGTAAACAGGGAAAAGACTTACATTATTCTTTCTTCTTCTTTCCTGCACTTTTGAAGCCATTGCTATTTCAATGTCGGCTAAGACTTTCCAAAAGAGCAGAAAAGCCCTCTGTCCTTCTCTTACTTGTGACTGAGACTGCCAATGCTAACATCAAGGCTCTTCCTTTAGAAAAGGTGTTTGAGAACTGGACTACAAGAAAGAAAAGGGGAGGCTTATCTTTTCAATTAAGTTCCAAAAATGTGAGTACTAGGTAACTGCTACTGACGAATCAATTTTCCAGTTCATCTATGCTGTTCCCAACAGTGCCCCATTGATGTTTATGAAAACTCATAACAATTAAATATGAAAAATGTGTTATCTCAGGAACAGGCAAATCAAATGCTCAGCAAACAACTGATTGGAATGGCTGATTTGGGTAGAAATATTGACATGCTTTTGTTGATAAGAGATGCAAGTTTCATGGCTTAATGGCTTCTTGGAGTGGTGTGCCTGTAAGTGGTATGCCAGCTGAAACAGGCATGAGCAAACTGAAATAGTTGTATTTCACTATTCTCTCACATTCCAATCAAACTTTTAATCAGCAGCTTCTTATTTTAATTATATTAAAATAACTTCAGAGACAACTTTTTTTTTTTTTAAACTTCAAATACTATTCATCTTAGAAAACATGCTTTGAATGTGAATTCCACATGCTTTATGGAGGAAATACAAGATTACTTTGTGCATGCCCTATTGCTGCGTCTGAGGACTTGAAGAGTTGTAGGTGGGACTACTTGACTTTTCCTTTCCCCAGCACAGATTCCCAGAGGAGAAGGACTTACCTAGCAACCACCCCACAACTTGTACTGTATTATGTAGCCCACCTTAGTACTGACAATCCTATCCTAACAAGTATCTAAACACTTTTAAGACAAGAGAGTAAGAAAACAACAGTAAAATAAGGCAGCCCAAATGCATCTTTCTTCTGATGTTAACTCTATGTTCCAGTTATCTTCCTATCAAAACCATAGCTTCACCAAGCTGTTCCTACCAGTCTCTTCATCATGCCTACCACACTTAACATAACTACATTTCATGCAATTAATACAGCTTGATTTCATACAGATAATTTCCAGCATCTACTGCCAGCCCCTGCACAGAAAGTATCACGATACATCTGAGGCACTTGTTAAAACAATATTTTTTGCTTTTCAAAGACTTACCACTGCACAAAACATTCTGGAAGGATGTAAGGCACCACAGGGAAACTTTTAAGACTATGTTAATAATATCTCAAACAGCTAGATTATGACCAAAACATTTATTTGAGTAAAGAACTTCATTCTGAATATTCAACAGTAAACAAAATCATAACCAATTCAAATTTACATCAGTGTACAAATTGAAGAATAAGACACAGGAAAATCCACAGGGAATATAGGTCTTTAATTAATATTAGGCAGCACTGCCCAAATTAACTGCAGCTAAGAAAGTACTTCTCAAACAGTAAAGGAATATTGTAAGTGACAAGCAATTTGTGCAATTACTTCTAAATAATCCCACTTTGTAACAAGATAGTTTTCAGGTTTCTGAAAAGAAGCTTAGCAAATATTAAGTTTCAGAAGTATAACTATGTCATTCTGCAAAATTAGGTACCATATGCTCTAGTTCTTGCAACTACTGACATGCAGTATTTTGCTACTGATTTCCTATAATGGTATGATGCTTTCTGCAACTACCATAGCCATGCCACGCTGTCCTTTACTCGTACTGCAAAATGGAATTACCTCTCTGAGTCCTCTGAATTTTGTTTGCCTGCAGGCTAGATGGTGTCATGCACTGCATATGCAGGTAGAAGAGGAATATACTGTAATTTATGGATTGCAAAAATCCTATTAGGAGGTGTAGACTTTGCCAAAGGAAAAAAGCAAACACCACCCATCAGCATTCAGACGGGCACTAGTCCGACAACTACGAATGCACCGAATAGTGTATTGCACTCCCATACTCACGATTTATGGACTTACACGTGATGGTGTCTTCCCTAATCCCCTCCTTTCTTGAGGCTATTCTTATACTATTTTTTTACCTGCAAGCTGGAGCTTGAGTGACTCTAGTCATACCTTTACAGTGATTGGCAAAAGACACTTCTGTTCCCTTTTTATGGTAGAAACTATCAAAACTTAGAGATGCTCCCTATGAGGGGGATAGAAGGGGATCAGTGGTATAGAGATATGGTTTTGTCAAGCTCCACAAAGGGGGTAGTTGTCAGAAGGAATGCCACCAGTTGGTCTGAAATCATGAGTAGACCATACATCAACCCTTGTGGAGTCAAAACAATGCCTCATATGGGGAGTTGGAGAAGGACCCATCACTCTTCCCATCTCCTGTACCAGTAAACACCCAGGATGAAGACAACGTTATTAAACTCCTGGCATACCAGCTGCACTTTTCCCCTGGGATCTTCTTCAACATTACACCTTCCCTCAGTGTGTGGACACAGCCATTTTCTGATTTTCAGTTACCTCCAGTAATTACTCCACATCTATGTAACATTTTCAGGCAGTTGTTTTCTGGGTGTTTTTTTTTTCTATGAAGAAACCTACATCAAGCAAGCCAAACTTTTCCTGTATCAATACTTGAGAAACACTTATTCCCTTATTTATATCTCATTGTTCCTTTATTCTAAAGGAACTTGTTCCTTTAGACTTTTTTTTTTTTTTTCTCCTTAGTTTTGATGACACCAAGGTGGGTGGTACTGTTGATCTGCTCAAGGGTAGGAATGCTCTGTAGGGGCATCTGGACAGGCTGGATTGATGGGGGGAGGCCAGTGGCATGAAGTTCAATAAGGTCAAGTGCCAGGTCCTACACTTGGGTCACAACAACCCCAAGCAACATTACAGGCTCAGGGAAGAGTGGCTGGAGAGCTGCCCAGTAGAGAAGGACCTGGGGGTACTGGTCAATAGCCAGTAGTGTGCCCAGGTGGCCAAGAAGGCCAACAGCATCCTGGCTTGTATCAGAAATAGCGTGGCCAGCAGGACCAGGGAAGTGATCCTCCCCCGGTACTCAGCAGTACTGTGTTCAGTTTTGGGCCCCTCACTACAGGAAAGTCATTGAAATGCTGGAGCAGGTCCAGGGAAGGGCAACAAAGCTTGTGAAGGGCCTGGAGAACAAGTCCTGTGAGGAGTAGCTGAGGGAGCTGGGGTTGTTTAGCCTGGAGAAAAGTAGGCTGAGAGGAGACGTTATTGCTCTCTACAACTACCTGAAAGGAGAGTGTAGAGAGGTGGGGGTCAGTCTCTTCTCCCAGGTAACAAGCGATAGAACAAGAGGAAATGGACTCAAGTTGTGCCAGGGGAGGTTTAGATCAGATATTATGAAAAACTTCTTCACCAAAAGGGTAGTCAAGCATTGGAACAAAAGTAGTGGAGTCACCTTCCCTGGTGGTATTTAAAAGATGGGTAGACAAGGTGCTTACGGACGTGGTTCAGAGGTGAAATTAGTAGTGTTAGGTTTATGGTTGGACTTGGTGATCTTAAAGCCCTTTTCCAACAACTACAATTCTGTGATTCTGTAGCCTCTGTATATTTGAACATAAGTATGCAAACTGCATAGTAAGTCTCTGACAGAGAAGATGAGCCTAAGTAGCAAAAAGAGGACCTGGCCCTGCTCACTTCCTTGAAAGCATCATTACGGGCTTTCTCCCAGGCTGGGATCCCATTTACCAGACACAGCCTGTTGACAGCTGAGGCCAGCCAACTGCAGCACAGGCTCTTTTTACTCCATGCCACATGCCAGTTATTGTTAGATAAATGCATAGTGAGAGTGAAGCACCAGCCAATTTTGTTAAGTTTTGCATTGAGCACAGGAGACAATGGCTGTCCACAGCTGTCTCTGGCAGTTCCTACACACTTCTTGTACTTTTGCAGCAGGACACTTCATTTAATCTTCTAGTGCAGTTGAATTGCTACAGTATATAATTCAGGACTCGACCTGACAACCTTAAATCCCACACAGCTATGCTGGACTTTGCACATTGATAAAAACTGGAAAGTCAGATAGGTCCATCTATATAACTTTCAAAAATGTAAGTGCATTACTGCATATAGCAACTGGGACAGTTTCATGCTAAGGCAGAATATTCAAGGTTTGAAACAATCTCTATCTCTCTTTGGAAACACACCAGTAGGAAAAGTTAAAATGCACATATGAAATATGCAAAGCTTATTTTATGCACTTTCTAATTCAATCAGTTTTGTTCCCTCACACGTCTCAGCAATGGGACAGCATGGAACCTGAACAGGTTTGTGCACGCAGAAATGTGTTTCTTTTTCTAGCTAGGCTAGTTAATTGTGTAATACATACTGCATGCATTTCCCTCCTCTGGTGACAGATGGAAGATATGTGTATTTCATTCAGTGTGGGTCAACCCTTTAGGAATATATCCTATCTTATTAAAATGTGCAAAATTGCAGAAAGGTAAACTATCCTAAGAGCAGCATTCATATAACCTGTTAGGGCGTCTCTCTTCTTCCCAGACTTTTTATATGTGCTGTTAGATATTTCTTTAGTTTTAGGATAATGCATTTCACAAGAGTACAAGTGTTTAACTGCCCTTATGGGAGCAAGGTGATGAAATTTTGAGAGGTTACTGAGAGATGCAGTTTCTGTGAAGCGTGGTGCTGCAGCTGCTGCTTCCAGATAAAGGGCAAGTTTGCCTGTAGGTTTTTGTGAGTGGTACTTAACATGAGTTTTGTCAAAGGCCTCAGTTAATTTTCAAAGACAGAGACTACAGGGAGTTGCCACTGCCTAAAAAGGTTGCTACAAAACTAAAGATTATCTTTTTGAACAATCTTTTAGCTGTGCTTGATCTTATTTTATATATATATATATATATACATCTGCCAAGTTTGTAAGTTTATACCATCGGCCTAATAGGCAGACACTAACTAGGCAGAATAATACAGCACTGGGAGTCAACTATTTTCAGCCATTCAGCTGTTGGGCTGCTTGAAACAGAAACATTTGTGGTCAGGACAGAGGGATGAAGAAGAGTCCAGGCATGGAAGAAATAGAATGTGACATGAATGATGTTACCAATTTATAAATTTATCATAAAGATTTCTTAAAAAATTTCTTGAAAGTGCTTCTTCAAACATCTCTCTTCATGGGAAGTTATCATGGACTATCTTACTTGCTATCTTGTGGGCTGTCAAGACAAAATCCTCTTTAATTTGCCTCATTTATTTCTATTTAAAAAATATCTTATTTTCTCAGGCATTGTTCTCAGAGGGCTTTAGCATCTACTCCTATTCTTAAACATCCTATATGTATACAGATTGTATTCTTTGTCTGTGCATGCCTACAGTCTAATTTTTCTACAGTCTAATTTTTCTGCTCCTCTTCCTCAGAGGTATATGGGAGAATGGGGAGTGAGCATGGGTGGAATGTGGTATGTTTTTTTCTTTGTTTGTACATGAAGGTGCATGTATGAGTCCTGTTTGGGAGCCATCCCCCAAAACACCTCCTGGTTTTTTAAAATTCTTTCCATCTCTTGTAACACTTTTAAATTACTGTGATTAGTTTTATTATAAATCCTTTACAAGCTCAGTCTCCAATACAGATTAAATGAAGTGAAATCTGCTGACAAGCCTTGATTAGAAATAACGACTCCAGTTAAAATCAGGAACTACTTTAAATGTCATGTTTCTGTGTATTAAGGAACTTTCCATACAGCTTGTCCTTTCTTTTTCTTCATATCCTTGAAATGACTGTGATCCTTTTAGTCAAAAAGCAAACATAAACTAAATATCTTGGAAAAAAAAAAAAATTGCTCAGTTTCTGGAGGACTAGGTAACAGTTCTGGTGTCTTGCCACACATTCAAGTACAAAATTTGAACATTGCTCTATACTTGCCAATGGCTTCCTCTGCTCAGTCCATTTGTAAATAAATACCAGTCACTTGGATTGGAACTTTCAAAGCCGAAGGTATGATGCTTCCTACAACACTCCTTTGCATGGTACTGCTTACAGGGACTCCTAGCTTTAACTATTAGTTGTAGGGTCTATATACACACTCACGTAAAGTAAGTAAGCCTCTGAGCTTTGGAAAATAATTACCGAGGTAAATGGTATGTCTAACGTCTATCTGGCTGACTTAGAGTAGAATATCACCCTACCCACACTGGTGTACGTGGGAGAAAGGGAATGAATACAGCTCTAGTCCTGCAGCAAGCAGACCCTTGATGGCAGGCAGGGTAGACATGCAGCTTGTCACTGTTACTTGCCACGTTTTAGTAGCAGGCAGCTGCTATCTGTAAATGCTTATAAGCCTGTCTCTAGCTGAATTCTTCTAATGTGACCTGAACTTGACTGATACAGATTTGGTCGTATTTCATATTCACTTTCAGCTGCGGGAGTCCTAAAAAGCTTTTACCCCTTTCCTGACAAACAGCACTTGAGTGTAACAACAGGGATGTGTTCCATACACACTAGTACATTAAATGAATGCTGTGATCTTAAATGTTCCGTAAGCAAGCCCAGGAGAGAAAGCAAACTTCCTACATAGATAGTAAGTAAGGAGCAGAAGATGTCACATCTTTTAGAGGAAGTAAAAGGTCACATGCTTAGTCTTTCTCCCTTTAAAAGGGATTAGAAGTACATCTGTCAGGTTACCAAAATCTGCTGTAAAAGATGCACAACTAATCTCATAGTCTAGAGGACTGCATTTATGAGCACAAGGGTTTATCTTTGGTTACGATGAGGAGAGGATTTATGAATCCAATATTGGTTGGAAGCCCAGATTTTACCTTTCTTCTGATCTTGCAGGCCTCATAATACAGTTTGGGAATCACAACTCTACTTTGGAAGCACCTATTATAAATAATAAAAGGTGAGCACGTTACCAGAAAGTAATTTCTCAACTCTATAACTAGCCTGGAGCATTGTAGTTATGATGTCCACTTATGACTTGCACTGTGGAGTCCTTATTCAAAGCAATAAAAGGATCTTCATACATCCATATAACCCAGTGAAATAAATTATTTGGTATGGTAAAAAAAGCATAATACAGACAAGATTTCCACAGATACGTTGAAAGTAAGAATAGTGCAAGTATTCTGTTTAAGACAGCTTTTATTTTGATTTGGGCTGGGTTTTTTTGGTTATTTACACAAGGTTTTCACATGGTGCTCTTGCAAAGAAGAAATTTGCTGCAAGGCAACTGTAGTGATTCTGTGCATTACTGAAATAAAACTAGAGCGTATACTTAGTAAGTTATCAATTATACTCTCTCCTAAGGCGGTAGTCTCTTTGAAGTTACATATAATTTTAACTTAAACATGGTACTTCCTAGCTAATCCTTAAATATCCAGACACAAAATTACTTCTAGTACTGTAAATTCAATGTATTGTCAAACACTTTAAAAAATCGTGAAATGGAAGCAATTCAGTGCTGACTTTTTAGCATCGACATTTCATTATAGGAAAAATCTTAAATGGCAAATGATTAAAAAACAAATAAACAACTAAAAACCTGAAATGAAGAATTTCCTAAGAAAGGGTTGCTGGAGACTGGAATGCAGGTGTGGGAATGCCTGTAAATATATTATTACTACACATTCACTAGAGAATCTTCATGCTGAGAGAGAAGGAAAAATTATGGCAGGTCAGAAGATTGTGAAACATGTGTCCTCTCTTCTCCTACCCTCCCTTTAATTATTGACAGCCTGTCATTTAGGTGCTGTGATACAATGAATAATACAACAGGATCCAAGCTGTAGTTCGGCCAGGATTTATTCTTCCAAATAAAATACTGCCATCTTCAGGGAGACCGTGGTTCATGTTGAAGGGTTTTTGATTACTGAGTAGATAGATGATCATCATCTAAATCAACCAAAACGCTTCTATGGTCTGCTAGATAAGGTATTGATACTTTGCATAAGATGGAAAGGGATCTTGAGAGGTTGCCTTCCACTTTAGGGTATAGGGTGAGCACTGCCTAAACAAACCTAGCCATTATGTTGTGCTAAATATTAACGAAAACAGCCAACTATTTCCCTTGTAATCACAGAATCACAGAATCACAGA